>NW_025937108.1:400099-645385 GCF_000764305.2 Hyalella azteca
TGACGCGCCCATTGGTCGTCGGCACGATCCAGTCGAACATTAAAATCACCAGTGATAAAAATGTGATCGGTGAGGGTCACAAGTCTAGTGAAAACATCGCTTAATTCAACAAAAAAATCACGTGTGACAGCAACTGATCCAGGACGATAGATGACGACAGCAACACATGCGAACGAGCCGCAAGCGACCGTGACACACAGCAGCTCAAAGGTGGTGGGTCGGGCGCCGATGTCGAGCCTGGTCAGATTCACGCCGCAGGCGACGGTAGCCAGTCCGCCGTGATTCGTCACTAGGGTGTTGGGCTGCGCGCGAGGCCGTGCACGCTCGACCACTTGGAGTCCTTCAGCCCGAAGACGCGCGATGGAAACCGAGTCAGCATCATGCCAGGTCTCGGTCAAGAAGACGACATCCAGAGAGCGCGAGCGGCGGATGTGAAGGAACTCATCAACTTTGTTGTTTAGTGAACGGATGTTTAGGCTGCCGAACATTAACCGGCGACACGACCGCGCGGAGTGACGATCGACATGGACGCTACGCAGGTTATGAGGCCTACGAGCCGACACAGGTCCACGTTCAGCGGCAGAAGGATCAGCCGACGTACAGTCTAGCACAGATGGCTGCCGTCGTGGCAACGGCCGATTGCCAATTATCACAAACGCACCACCGTTGCACGCAACCCGATACATGGCGGCGGTACGCCTCTTACGACCGGCACGGCATCCGCGGTAAGACAGACGAGGGGCGGGAGTAGCAACGAGCAGATCGACTCTTTGACGGACGGATGGTTCGAGGGTTGCAGCGGCTGGCCGCAGGCCAAGCAGCTGCATTGTCGAGTAGGCTAGTGGTGCCATGGATATCATCATATCAGCCCGATTCAACTCACGTTCCAAATTAAAAAGCAATGTCAGACCTCTAAAAATCAGCTAGAAGACCTGGATGTAGAACGTCGAGACGATCATTCAAAAAATCCGTGGAATCAGGTCGAACGAAGGCTAGCATCACAGGGCTTGCATCAGCCAAGTAGGCAGTTGATAGCCAAGGGTGGAAAAAAAGAACTGAGCCGGAAAACGAACTGCTCTCGTGCATAGTGATCACTTAGACACAATATTCACTGTAAAACGATCCAAGGAAGTCATCTTGTCAATCGGTTGTTTAAAGATTCACGAAGATCATACTATATGACACTGGCCTAAGTTGCAAACAAAGGATTGACGGAGCAGCGCACATCCGCCTGCAGCCACAGCCGGCGCACGAATAATGATACATCTTATAGACTTATACATACATCTTGATACATCTTATAGACTATACATCTTATGTTGTTATGTGTTGATACATCTTATAGACTTATACAGTATGCATACGTGTAGGGTGTTCATACTTCTTATACAGAGTGCATATGCATACGTGTAGGTTGTTCATACATCTTACACATTATGCGTACATTCGTACATCGTACACAATATGCACACATGTAGGGTGTTAATACATCTTACACAGTATGCGTATATGACAGGGTTTTATTACATTTCATACAGTGCTCGTCACGTACTTGTGTGTTTATACAGATCACACATATCTTCAACATAGTCACATCTCTACAGTCACCCAATAAGCAAGTCGCTCACTATAATCTGCTAGATTTCTACACCCTGAAGATGATGCTCAGCGATGAGCAAAACGCGGCACTGGATTTTACAAAAATTTCATTTGGAGAAATTTTAACTAATATTATTATTAGACAGACAAAGAAGAAAACTCTGAATAAGTTCTAAGACAAACAGCCTTCAATTTTAACCTAACCATAGAGCACTAACCGCAAATCTCTATAAGAAAGAATTTGATTGCAATCATTGCTTCAGTGGTATCAGAAATAAGAGAAAATAAACAACTCAGTACTCACTGCAGTGAGTGACAGAGAGCGCATTTTCTCGTCGACGAAAACGTGAAGCCACGGACGGACAGACAGACGGACGGAAGTGGCAAGCACAATAGTGCATTTTTTCCATAAATGAGAAAATGCGCTAAAAATCACAAAATGTTACCTCATGCTAGAGAAACTTGTAATACTTTCGTAAAAGGATTTTTTTTCAAAAAATTAATTCAGTAGTTAGCTAAAACCACGGACGCTTCAAAAATAAATTTCAATATCCCTATAGTGGATTATATTTTCTTTTAAACAAATGCACCTATGAAACCTGCGCAAAACAATAACGTGTTCTCAGATGTCCCATAAAATAAAATGCCGACAAAATGATCACAGCTCATTGACTATCTTATAAGCCACAAATACGTCGTTAACTAAACCCAGCCCAACGTTTCATAAATCACTGTTAGGAATAAGATCATTAGACTGTTTGACCGTTCAGTACCGCGGCTCCAAAGGTATATGAAATTTTGCGTACCGTATGTATGAAACTCATTATGAAAACATGTAACGTACTATTGTACACTCAACCCATTACTATAGTATCTGAACATAAATATAGAGGTGGCAAGTTATACTACAGCAAATTTACGCACAGAAATATACAGAACCTAAATAGGTGAGACAAATCTAACATGAAGTGCAAACACCAAAATATGAAAATTCGTATTTGGAACTCGCGCAAAAACAACACCACCTCGATCTGGACCGCCCACTCAAAAAAAATAATACAGCAGAGTGTTAGCTTTGACTGAGTTCATATTCGCTAAAAGACTCTTCACTTCTAAACAACAATGAAGCTTGACCTATGAAATAATAAAATACAGACGCCTTAAAGATGGCCATTAATCAGCCCTTGAAAAACCAGCGATTACGCGACCGAAATTTTCTGCAAAGCGAGAGCTGCATGTTTACAAAATGAATTTATGTGCGATACATCGCGTGCAGTCATGATCGCATGTATGATGAATACAAATGTGCAACACTCATGAATACACGGATCATGCATGTATCCAATGCACGGACGTTCAAGAACTATGATGTATGCATAAACATGGCTTAGACATGAAACGTGATCGCACCTTTCTATGCCCGCTCGTCAGATCTCTCCCATGCAGAGCGGCGTGGGCATCAGCTAACCAGGCCTTCATTTACCCACCATAGAGTTTGTGCATAATTTCCTGCGGGGCTGTATGGGGATATTATACAACTCGATAATAATACAGCTCAGCTAAAATAATTTGGGGTTTGGCTATTTTGCATTTAAAAAATATTAAAAACAAAATAAAAATACTAGCGACGCGTCAAAAAATCTATTTAAAAATCTCTTTAAAAATCTCTTGTTTGATAATTTTTATTGTACAATTTCCCTCTCGACCAAATCACTCAGGAATAACTGGAATAAATTCATGGAAGTAATTTTACGGGCTAATTAAAATCGAAGAAAAAATGCAATTTTTTGTGCCAAAAAATTGGTAACTAATATTCATGCAAAAGAGAAGTGTAGCTTGAAGCCCCCATGCTGACAGCGACGATATTGTGGTTACTTTATACTTTATAGCGTTGAATATTTAAAGTAATTTTTCTATGCAATCCTTGTCATGAATTCCGCAATAACGAAAAAGATTTCAATAAAGCAATAATATTTGCGAAACATAGCTAAACAAATAACAATAAAAAAGAATTCAACAATGCAAGAATTACCTTTGAATTTGACGTGTAGTGTATTACTCAGAATTGAAATGTAAAGTGGTAATATCCAGGCTGTTCTATTTAATTTAAATGCATCACAAGGAAACATAGTTCAGTTGCTGCGACAACTGAATTTTTTTTTACATTTGCCACTTACACAGAACGAAAAATCTTTATCATGTAACTTTGACAAGTTCGAAGAAATCTTTTAATAAATGTTTAAAACCAATAAATGAGATCTGAGAAGCACCTTAATCATGTACGCGTTAATACTCCTCAAATTACGCGAGACAATACCCAAAGCTCGTAAAACCATGGCCTATCTTTCGAGACAACAATCTCCATTAACTTTACTCTCTCTACTCTGGCCTCTTAAATCTCTAATTAAATACATGGCCAATCAAAACATATTTCTAATGAAATGACGGCAGATCTTCAATGGCCAGTAAATGCCCAAATAAGCCAGCCTTGATTCCCTGCAGCCAATTGATTCCCAAATGCGATCGCTGGAGCACGCGCGACAGTTTTTAGCGCATTTTCTCATTTATGTAAAAAATGCACTATTGTGCTCGTCATGTCCGTCCTTCTGTCTGTCCGTCCGTCTGTCTGTCCGTCCGTGACTTCACGTTTTCGTCGACGAAAAAATGCGCTCTCTGTCACTCACTGCAGTGAGTACTGAGTTATATTTTTTTTGCCACGAGCGTCGCGCGAGCGTGAGAAGCGCACGTCGCTAATGAGCATGCGATATGTGATCGCTAGCCGCGCATCGATTGCACTGCAACACAATACTTTGCACACACCTCTACCTCATACAAAAAATTAGAATAAAAACATAATGTGTACATGGCCGTTGTATATATGCGAGTGTTTGTATGAGAACAACATATGTGTGAAAATTAATTTTTTTTTTGTAAAATTAATGAAAATTGAGCACTACATCCGCGCTGCCAATTTAGCATCAGCTAGGCCTAAAAATAGAAAAAAGCCTAAATACAGGCAATCTAAACTTAATGTTTAATTGAACTTCCGCTCTTCATTTTTAGTAAATACTGCGTGAAAAATTATTTCTAATGCGAAATTTACAAATTATTTTTCGCTGAGGCATACTAAGGATGGAACCGAACTGGCACGGCTTGCAGCCATTATAGGTTTTCTTGCAATATTTGGGGAGTTTGACAGCCAATATATGAAATCAAGGAACTGATAGCGTCTTGAATAGACAATGTCTTGTCTCGCATGGAACGCCTTGAAGCCCTGGGGAAATATGAGTACTTGAATTGATGGACATTTAACAGCAAGGCATGTTATGTTTTTTATACTATATATTGGCCTTCGAAATGAACGGGAAGTAACGCAAAAAAAGTAAAAGTTTTTGTTGTGATAACGAATTTCACAAAAAAATATGGAAATGTGGACGTATATTGATAAAATATTGCCATTCCATGCGATTTTATTATTATTTTTAATTATTATTAAAAATAATATTTATTTATTATTATTTAAGTATTAATTATTAATTTATTATTATTATTATTATTATTATTATTAGATAAAATATAATAATAATTATAATATTAATATTATATTAATAATATATTTTCAAATATAATTAATTTGGTAGAAAAGTCCGTCGACTTGCAAGAATTTGAAAGACTGTTCAATGTTCACGCATAAATTGTGTAAGATAGGTAACGAAATAAAAACTTATCTCAGGGCTTGAAATCGATCACAAAGCAGCACGATATTTTGAAATTTTTGGCATATAAAATCTTTCATATTCGCAAGATCGGGACATGTTCTTGGAATAATAATTTCGATTGTTAATCAACAATTTATTCGTCAAAGACAAAGCACGCTGAGCCTCCAGCCAGCGCATAAATAATTTTATTTGTTAATCATGATTTGAACGACATTCATCTCGAAATGATGACATCTGCCTGCGCACTTTACGTTCTTGTCGAAAATCCATTCCTTTGTCTGTGATTATCAAGAATTCATTGATGACTTTCAACAAAATACACTATAAATCGTCCATAGGTGTATTTGAACTTGAGATTTCTCTAGTTGCCAAATCAAAGGCGATATACACACAGCCGACAACGATATGTCTGCTGTTTCGCATGGCGGAGAAGCGATCCGAATAGAGGCACTTTTAATTAGGTTATTCTAACGTGGCGATATTATATAAACAAGGTAACATAATTAAAACGCTGCCGGTGTTAGAGTTAGACAAATTTGCGCCCGTTACAGACATGGGCGGTTGAATGCATCCTGTCGGGACTTGGGTAACTGGAGTATATTTTAGAGGCAAGCCTTAATATTGTGCTAGAATGCGACCTAAACTTTATGAAATTTTTCTATATAAGGCAGGAAAGGTGGAAACGCGAGCAAACATGTAGTGATTCTTCAAATAACTAGACTTGTTAACTGAAGACTTATTTGTTAACATGAACCATTTTCAGTATGGTTTCTGAAATTAACCAAAATTTTACCTCTCATCTATTTCCAGGTATTTCTAATATCTATTCTATTTCCAGGTATATTCTAATCGCGAACCACTTATAAGGCAACCACAATAAGCTGTAGCGTGTAGCGAACTCTCATACATCGCCCATGTTTTCATAAAGAATTCTGCAACATTTATTGTTAGAAATTTTGAGATGCTGAACATCAGTTAGTCCGATCGAACGTGCAAAGACGAAAAATGTATTGCCGTTTTTAGCTAGGAGATAAATATAGCAATGTGGAAAGCGATACCAAAACCTGAAGTCACGTAAGAACCTAAATTCGAATTATTTACGGTGACTGAGAAGTTAACATAGTAGAAAGATAAACTTATTCCAATGTTGCTGGGTAGAGACGTTGAATGCATGACACCTCCTTACTTCTCAGCTATCAGATATCAACAAATTATGGCAGAGCTGTTAAGGCATTTTCAATGCAATTAAACTTCAAGTTATCCATATATTTGACTATTATTACTTTACGTATGAGGTCTAAAGTGTTTCTGTCTAGTTTGTGGACATAACTTTTCATAACTCAAGTTTGCGTATGCGTATTTCTGGCAACCGAGAGACGCCCGACGTCGTCCCTCTTCGCCTTGCATCGCTCGTCTCACGCGTCACAATCGCTTGGAAAATTACCGGCAGATTTTAGGCGGCCACTTCTCGGCCACCGATGATCCGACGATAACTTTCAATAGGTAATCGCCATGCGAAATGGGGCGCCCCTCGCTCGCCCAATTACCTTTAATGAAGTTATAGATTAATCAGGAACTGATGAGCAAAGTGTAATGCAAATTGTCGGAGAGATTCGATTTAGCTTTCATATTGATTCGATTAGAAATGTTAGTTACTTGACGGGAGTGGTGATAAGCTTCAGCCTAGACATCGTACATGAAACGTTGATGATCATGGATGGTCATGAATGGTCATTTAAAATTATTGTATGTTGCTGGTGAATGGAATGAAATAAGATTAGATTCAAATTGAATAAGGTTGGGATTAGTTGTACATATGTTAGCGAAATTTCAATTCAGTATACAGGAAATAAGAGGTAGGATTGACGTAAAATGATTTAAAAAATAACTCACTAAAATAGCACTACATACAATGAAAATGTAAACCTGTTCAATCACCGAACTTCCACAGCCATGTTACATTATTGAAAATCATATTCCTGGCTCTATAAAAGTTTTTATATCTAAATCTATAAAAAAGTTCTAAACGTTTTTATATCTATATCTATATATCTAAATTCAAAATAAATTTGTATTTTTATACCAACATCGATTAAATGAATCCCTAACAACGCATATGCAATCTGAACATATTGTGTCGATCTTCGTGTAAGAAGATAAATCGTTTGTATAAATTAGCAGTTGGTAATGGAAAAAGGTTCCTCGACAATTCAATGCAGAAAAGTTTCATAATTAATGCAACCTGAACAATGGCTGGCATTTAAGTAATGACTTGGCGAAAACCGCGCAGACGAAAGACCGTGCGTGCGCTCGCGGTCGGTCACGCATACCTACGAATATTCGTACGCATAGAAGCAATCTAGAGTTGCTACTCATCTTCCTTCATTACACTAATGTTAGGTTGCATGGAAGCATTAAGAATGTTAATGCAGGTGCGTAGATAAATGTGCTCTACGTGTGGCGTTACCGCGACCCATGTGTTGTGGGACCGATTCACTCTTATATAAATTATCTTTTTACAACGATTTTATATCAGAAATAGAATAAAACTTTCCTGCAAAGCTGTTCTGGATGAAAATTTTTTAAGGGTAGATATAGAACTGAAGAACAATGAATTGGCAAATGAATGCGCCGGATCACAAATGCGGTGTTCACTGGTTCATCGCATGAAGGCGGTGAACATGTGATAGAAGTTATAGGGTTTCTCTGAACTTTAACGCTATAGCTCCAGCTTATAAGTATATTATTATAAAGCAAACATTACACAATCAGTAATCGAGGTTTATGATGTAACACTCAAAGTATGTCATGAAGCTCACGGATGATGGCATATTTTTAGTGATGATGATGTTGATAAATGCATGACCACTGAGATTCCCGTGAAAATAATATTAAGCAAATTAATGATATAAATTTGTTGCGCCAATGACTCAGCACTCATGAGTCTTCTATTATTTATTGGGACTTACGCAGGATCGGCCATGAATTATGTAGGAAAGTTACTCAATTCAGCGTTCGAGCTTGGACTTGGTCACTTGGTTACATGTATCACTATCAAACCAAAAAAAATATAACTCAGTACTCACTGCAGTGAGTGACAGAGAGCGCATTTTCTCGTCGACGAAAACGTGAGGTCACGGACAGACGGACGGAAAGACGGACAGACAGACAGACAGACAGACGGACTATGGCGAGCACAATAGTGCATTTTTTATATAAATGAGAAAATGCGCTAAAAATGCCGCTTGCATAGCTTGCACAATCAAAATAGCTAAATTTTGTTCAATTCCAGCTGGAAATTTTAAGAAAGAATTTGAGCGCATGCAACTAAAGAATAATGGACTGTACAATTAGTTCTTCCTTATTATGTCTTTGCTGATTGTTTTGCGGGTAAAACTATAAACTAATCCAATTCATTAGCTCTAAAATGTATAGTATATTCGTATCTTGTATCATGAACAATTTTAATCCCGAATCATTCAGCTTTAATGCACCGTAAAATGGAGTGAAATGCATACCGCAGAACCACGATGAACTTATTAGTCCATAAAATATTTCACCATGCTCAATTATTGAAGCCTGTATCTCAATGCACTTAGAGAAGTCAATGCACGCTAAAGGCTAGGAAATGTTTCATGATTTTCATTGTAAATATTCAAGAAGAATGGGAATTAATTTGTCTGAGAAGATCAATTGATCTTGATTTTTACGAAATATAAATTTATGTATATATAAGAAATATAAATTTATATTTTTAATAGTATTAAATATAAATTTTTACCTTAATTTTAAAATTTTTAGGCCTTCGACCAACAATACTGTATATTCTTTAAGTTCCAGCCAGCGATGTGTCGTTATAGAATATTTTTGCAACGGAAACCGTGACAATCGAAGTTGGTGTCACGATTGCCACGATTTATTGCAGGCATTTAACTGTATTGCAATTAGAAGCAGTAATCATCATTGGGATGAACTGATTGTATGAAAGGTGGTGATGAAGCACTTTGCTCTCACCATACACCCAACATCGCTTTTTAAACCAAATTCCACAGCGTCATTTAACGATTCCCGGATGACGTGATTTGATCGTTATTACGTAAATCACGACCTCAATGAAGGGAGGAAGGATTAAAAACTGTTATTACCTGCGCTCTGTCGCAGAGAAAATTTACAGACGCGGCAGCTTCTGATTTGGATTACCAGAAGCTGGGGCGACTCTAAATTTTGTTAGGATCTCAGTGAAAATTTACAGACGCGAGGGGCGACTCTAAATTTTGTTAGGATCCCAGTGAAAATTTACAGACGCGGCAGCTTCTGATTTAGATTACCAGAAGCTGGGGCGACTCTAAATTTCGTTAGGACCGTAAGAGCAAGGTCTCGAGCAACGTGATATGAAACGCTGCGTTCCTGCTAGGAAATTATATTGTTAAATATAATTATATATTATAATTATATATTAAATGAAATTATATATTGGCTCCGTCGTAAGGTAGGTCCATTTCAAAGTGCAGATATAAACTAAATGAGAACATGTCCGCCACCGAAAACCTAAAAAAAGATTAAGTTTAAAAGTTAACTAAGTTAATTAACGAATATACTTTGCAACACATTTTTTTCATTAACTGTGGCTGTTTGGCAGGTGCATGCTTGTGCAAAAGAGATATTAGCTTACTGCTCGGCCTGATATTGGCTTTGTTCTCGGCCTGATGTTGGCTTAGTGCTCGGCCTAATATTGGCTTAGTTCTCGGCCTGATGTTGGCTTAGTGCTCGGCCTGATATTGGCTTAGTTCTCGGCCTGATGTTGGCTTAGTGCTCGGCCTGATATTGGCTTAGTGATCGGCCTGATATTGGTTTAGTGCTCGTTCTGATACTGGCTTAGTGCTCGTCCTGATATTGGCTTAGTGCTCGGCGTGATATTGGCTTAGTGATCGGCCTGATATTGGCTTAGTGCTTGGCCTGATATTGGCTTAGTGATCGGCCTGATATTGGTTTAGTGCTCGTTCTGATACTGGCTTAGTGCTCAGCCTGATATTGGCTTAGTGCTCGTTCTGATATTGGCTTAGTGCTCGTCCTGATATTGGTTTAGTGCTCAGCCTGATATTGGCTTAGTGCTCGGCCTGATATTGGCTTAGTGATCGGCCTGATATTGGCTTAGTGCTTGGCCTGATATTGGCTTAGTGATCGGCCTGATATTGGCTTAGTGCTCGTCCTGTCCTGATATTGGCTTAGTGCTCGGCCTGATATTGGCTTAGTGCTCGGCCTGATATTGGCTTAGTGCTCAGCCTGATATTGGCTTAGTGCTCGGCCTGATATTGACTTAGTGATCGGCCTGATATTGGCTTAGTGCTCGTCCTGTCCTGATATTGGCTTAATGCTTGGCCTGATATTGGCTTAGTGCTCGTCCTGATATTGGCTTAGTGCTCGTCCTGATATTGGCTTAGTGCTCGGCCTGATATTGGCTTAGTGTCCGCCCTGATATTGACTTAGCGATCGGTCTGATATTGGCTTAGTGCCCAGACTGATATTGGCTAAGCGTTGGACATGATATTTGACAGAAAAGTTCACAAAACTTCAATTTCTATTCCACCCACTCTGATTAAAAAACATAGTAGCGAAATTGTGCTGATTAATTATATTTTGATCCGCTTTCAAATACTGGATTAACAACGACTGAATTTACAAGTTAGGTAAAAATCCATGAAAACTAATAATTCATATTTAGTGTCAAATGTTAATTTGTATACTTGAAAAATTTTAACGTATACTGTGGTAGCGAAATAAGTGAACGACTTGTGCAAAGTACGCAGCACTCAGTGTTGTGTTCATGAATAAAATTGAGTTAGTTTAGGCAGGAAGAGATTGTAAAATCTCTCGGGCAAATATGAACAAATTGAGTTAGTGGCCCGAAATTGAGTGCGCACATTCATTCTCTTAAGAGGGATCGATATATTGGAGGAGAGACGGCTAAAGAAATTCTTCAAATTTCAGGTAATGTATTGACTTGAATAGAAACGAGTTTAGCTGTTTGCATTTGATCGTCTTGCACTTTTATTGAGACTTTCATGAGAAAAGCCTCTGTTTTTATCATTAAATCGATTAAAATTGGTTCCGATTAAAAGTTACTGATGTTTATACCAATAAGTTGATCGTTTTATTTTCGCTTTCAGTTGTACATGTGAACTTTGAAACTCCAAATGTTAGCTTTCGGTAGCGTTAAATTGTCTGTACATTGATTATCATGGTTTATGATTTTCACAAATTCAATGTGCATGAAAAAGAATTAGAGGTACAAAGGTCTACGCAAGGAAAAAGTTTTTTTTAATTGCAATGAATTGGGCTTAACCGTATGAAGATGTTTTATGAATAGATTTATTCATATTTCTCTCAAAAAAGTAATCGAATGTTGAATGGAACTCCTAATAATAAGAAATATTTTTTGAAGGAGTGCCCTCATCAGTTTGCCACAGTAACTTTGACGAGTAAATGATCCCATTTTTCGAAGACTGTTCTAAGACATTTCTAATATTTATATACAAATTTAGATATCTTGAACATTCCTAGCTTACACCTTCATTCAAGTCATACCATAGGGAGTGATCGAGTCCAGGAAATGCGATTTTAATAATAAAGTTACACATATGGATCTGTAATTGTGAATTAGGAATAACCGAAGTAATGATAAGAAGAAAGCTGTTAAAATCCGCTGGTTAGAAGCTATTTAGCGGATTACTTCAGCTAGGACGCTTACATTTTTTGAGTTCAGGGAGTAAAGTAATTCTTCGGGCTAGTCGATACTTCGTCAAACGCATCCGCTTGCGATCGAAAAGGTGTAAATAAAGACAGTTTATTGGTGGATCTTTGTTTTAGGCGCTACAGGATACAAGACAATAGACATCAAGGCCTTTGACCTTCCTTCAAAGCGGTCAGTGATGTGAACGCATCGGCATCACTGCATCACAATAATGAACGCCTTTGTCCACACACTGCCCATCAATGTTATGACTTTACGAGTATGATACGCTTTACGAGTATGATGCACCTCCTACGAGTATGATGCACCTCCTACGAGTATGATGCACCTCCTACGAGTATGATGCACCTCCTACGAGTATGATGCACCTCCTACGAGCATGATGCATCTCTTACAAGTATATGATGCATCTCTTACGAGTATGATGCATCTCCTACGAGTATGATGCATCTCCTACGAGTATGATGCATCTCCTACGAGTATGATGCACCTTATACGAGTATGATGAACCTCCTACGAGTATGATGCACCTCCTGCGAGTATGATGCATCTCCTACGAGTATGATGCATCTCCTACGAGTATGATGCATCTCCTACGAGTATGATGCACCTTATACGAGTATGATGAACCTCCTACGAGTTTGATGCACCTCCTGCGAGTATGATGCACTTCCTGCGAGTATGATGCATCTCCTACGAGTATGATGCATCTCCTACGAGTATGATGCACCTCCTATGAGTCTGATGCATCGTCTAACAAATTAACCCGCGTTAAAATTACGCATTTTAAATAATTATCCTCCAAGGGTTGAATGACGATGGACCAATGAGGATGTTGTTTTTTTTCCTGTTAGCGCTGGAGTAACACAGATATCACAGAAATTACTAAAGTAGTAAAACCGATGTAAAAAGTCTAAAAACTCTACAAAAAGATATCAAGACTTGTATGGCCGCATGAAATTTTAAAATAAAAATATTACTGAAGATGTGACAACAATTTTCAAACTATTAAGTAAAATTTACATATGAGTATACAAAATAATGTTCATAGAATACGTTACGTTTCAGCAATTGCGTCTGGAGTTATTGCCTACACGCCCTATAGTAAGAGCGACTTAGATTTATTCCCCGCCGCATGAGATATAAAACAGCATTACATTCATTGCAAATATCATGTATATTATTGATGAAATTTCCGAACGTCCGAAACTTGTGATATATTTAACAATTTCGGGGATTCGGCCCGTCGGGCTCTCCCGATTCCTTTTCAACCTTTTGCCTTATACGGATGAACGAACTTTTTGTAATTATACTGTTAGTAAAATGTCTGGAACAGGGATACTTAACATCAGTAAACATAAGGTTAAGTTCACATAAGAACAAAGTACGAGGCTGACGACAAACTTCGCTTCACTTCCTATCAATTTTTGAAAATATTTAAATGACTTATTTTCATTGAATTTAGAGACAGAGATAACTCTTTGAAATTTCAACATATTTAACTGAGAAACTTTCAGAGTCGATGAACTCCAAAAAGAGTCCGTCTATATTATTTAAGCTGACCATCTCCAACATATGTCGGGACAGGTGTTCAAAAAAATTTCTCGGGTATTCATGCAACTTATTTGAAACCGCCAGAAAAATATTTCTGCCAAAAGAATCAAGATGAAATCCCGGCAGCTGGGATCACACTTTAAGAAATTTACAAGGCGATCAAAAGGTTCATGAATGATCGTATAACTTTAAAATACTCGCCTAATACTCACAGAAATTTTTTGAAAAAAGGGACGGTGATCAACAAGGTGGACAGGCTGTGCCATGAATGTGGGTCAACCGATGGACAGCCTGTGTCGTGGACGGTGATCAACCGATGGACAGGCTGTGCCGTGTACGGTGGTCGGAAAGTGGACTTGGCCACTACGAGTTTGAGGCATTGACCGTGTTTGGAAGATTAATAGATAATGCGTACATTAATATATATAATGAACAACAAGGAGAAATTGATGAATTTGAATGGTATATAACTTATTCGTTTATTTTTAATAATTATTTTTGATTTGGGCAATCGACACCTTCCATCAAGGGTTCTGCGTTATAAGTTCCTTGTGTCATGAATTCATTAGTTAAAATAAATAAAATTAACGCTAAAAGTTAAACATGAATAAATAGTCGGAGATAGTGGTAAATGCAGTCATAATTTCTGAAGTTATACGTCAATCCGTTGAACATTAATATTCGTATCCTGGTCTGAATCGCATGCCGCAAATTAGTCGCATGCATTCGCAACTTCCTTCCTTCTTGAACTCGAAATTTTAACCGAATATTTCCTGTGCTTAAGATAGTGTGTATCAACAACAGAAATATTGCGCTGGGTAGTGAGTTGTAATTAAGCTTTAAATTTTGGTTAATAAATTTTACATGCAGTTATTTAAAAGAAATAAATTCTCATTAGTTCTGGCTCACTTTAGGCTGGATTAACACAAATTTGAGCCTCTAACGTTATACCCAACACACTGTGCATCGTAACATCGTAGAGAGTCGCGTGGTAAATAAAGTGTGTCATGGAGCAATAGCGAGTTGCTTGAAGGTACAACATGCATACAATTCAACAATCAAACCTGTTGGTCCGGGTCCGTAATAATTCAGATCACAGGATGCACAACTCTGAAGACATTTTGATCCCAATAAGCCGAACTCTTCTTTGAAGCTCGACTCTGCAATACGACCTGTAGAATAATTCGTCCGATACTGAGCAGCCAGCTGGAAGAATCATCAAAGTTCATCCCTGGGTATGATGACATGAAGAAAAGGCCTGACTTATGGCCTCATTGCTTTTCCATTAAATAAAGAGTTTTTAAATAAATTCTTATAATATGGTTAATGAAATAATCCGTGAAATGATAAGTGAATTGATGAACGAATAGATAAATGATAAATGATGAGATATTTAAAACTTACAAGGTTTTAAACGGGGCTAATGTTACAGTACATGCGTTAAACTGAAAATATTTCAAACTCGAAATGACGAGAAATTTTTATTACATTTGCATTTGATTGCAGCGTGACTCCCGAGTGTTTGAAGATTCATTTGGACGAACATTAACTGAATGAATTCGTTCACTCATTAACTGGGAGTGAGATACATGAATTACATGCAAGTGTATATCGTATCTCATCTCGGGAAAATAATTGTCACTTGAATTACGCATGCGATGAGCTGAATAATATTAAAAATTTAATTAAAATTCTGATTTTTGAAAAAAATTAAACGCTTCACCAATCTAATAGAGAAATTATATCAGTACTCACAGCAGTGAGTGACAGAGAGCGCGTTTTCTCGTCCGTCCGTCCGTAAAGTCACGGACGGACGGACATGACGAGCACAGCAATAGCGCCTTTTTCCCATAAATGAGAAAATGCGCTAAAAACAGAAAGGAAGAGATCAAGTTGTGTTGAGAAGAAGTGCGGTATTCTGCCCAGTAAGATCATCCATCTTGTCTGTTCAAAAACTTATCGTGCAATCCATCGCTCCATTGGCGTGGCAGACTTCAACTTCCTTCTAAAAAGTTTCTATTAAATTGCGCAAAATTTCGCTCCGACCATTTGACCAAACAAATTGATTTAGGATTGTGTCTTATTTTGAGAGTTCTTGTAAAACAGGGATTAGTTCTTGGTAAAAGTTTGGTGGCTGGGTTTGAGTGCTTGAAATGTAGATATTTTTTGTGATTTTTGCATGTCAACATGTATATCATACAAGCGTTAACATAGCACGTAATACAGCAAATTTGGACTTAGCGAGCATTTCAGGTGCAGTTACCTGACGAATTCATTCGAATACTTTTCTCGTGTTTGCAAAAATTCGTATCTTTAGTTTAGATTTGAAACTCAACATGAATGGAGAACTCTGTGAGGAAATGCTCACTTACTGGTTTAAATTAAGAATAATTCAATTTAATTTTACCATCTGTAATTTTTACGGAATAGTTTTCAAATAAAATTAGTAATTCCATGCATGTTAATTGGGTTATGGCAGATACTCACTTTCGCATCCAACAATAAAGTAATGGGCTAAAATGTTGCAAATGATAAATGAAATGTTAACACAATGGAAGGATTGAATGCGGTACTTATACAGGACAACACATGCATTTCCGGTGTTCCTTTCACCGCATTCACAGCACATCGTGAAGCGATAGTATTCATGTGAAAACTACTATTCATGTAAAAACTCACATGAATAGTAGCTATGAATAATAGTAGTTATAGTTATGAATAATAGTAGTTATGAACAGTTCACATACTATTCATTTGAAAACTCCTGTGTTATATGTCAGGAATTAATTTGATATTTGTACACGGTATACTTACTTGAAATTAGCGGACAGAACCCAAGATAATTCGAGCCAATTTTCAAAAGCCAGAAAGAACAAGTGGAAAGTATATGTTATTAAGAAAAAGAATATTAATAGATCGTTCTCTACCAAACTTACTCTTTAATTATTCATTGGATTGACCGTATCAGTAATGCCTCAGTTTTCTACTGTAGATTTTCTGCCTAAATGCGACTGCTGTTTCCTGATAGGATTATATAATTATAATTGTCCAGTTAAAAGGTTTTCTTACAGCATATAAGAAGGTCTTATGTTTTCTGTATTTCAGGTTAATTATAACCTTTATTCCTTTAATATTCTACAATATTCATACATTGTCGACTTATTTTTGTACCTGCAGTGCCGAATAATAACAAGATTTAAGTAGCGAGAAGTTAATGACTACGTTTAAAATTAAATATCATAGATGATGCTGCAAATTTCTTATGAAAACATAATTTAAGAAACAAGTGAAAGCATGGACAGTCTAATACATGGAGAAAATTATGTAATGACTTCAGACCTGTGAACTAACATCATTAATATCAACCAAGGATGCTAGGTCACATGTCTGAAGCATTCAGAAAATCGTGTATTTATGCCCGGAAAACACGACATAAATCAAGCTGAATAATAACTGGGTTATGTGCATAATAGTTATTATGTACGTGCGTACGCAGTTACATGCAGCACTCATGCAGAAAAGTTGCACTCAGGACACAAATTAAGTTGAATAATAACTATTATTTAAATTAATATTATAAATAAGTAAAGATATGTAACCTTTTACGGTATGACTGGAGCCGGAATAAAATATCGATCAGCCGACGATGCGTCGCCTAGGAGGGAAAATTCCCTCGGCCGGCTGACGAGGGAAAAATCGATCGTGCGAGAACATCAATTTTTTAATGTGTACATTTTAAAGCTCTTTTAAGTGTAGTCCAAAATATACGAAGTAAATTGAACAAGCTTTACGAGTGTGGGACAGCGAGCGGAGTGTCGTTACAGCGCCGCGGTATGGTTGCTTATGGTCGTTACGCGGCGTATATGAGCGTAGTATGGTAGTGATATGGTAGTGATATGGTAGTGATATGAGCGTGATATGGTAGTGATATGAGCGTGATATGGTAGTGATATGGTAGTGATATGAGCGTGATATGGTAGTGATATGAGCGTGATATGGGAGTGATATGAGCGTCATATGGTAGAGATATGAGCGTCATATGGTAGTGATATGAGCGTGATATGGTAGTGATATGAGCGTCATATGGTAGAGATATGAGCGTGGTGTGGTGTGGTAGCGATCGGCAGGAGGCAGCGCTTGAGTTACGCTCGTCTTGACACTACACGTTAACAAATTTCAATTACAAATTGCTTACTCTTCTAAAATACTTGTGAAGAGACACAAATGAATGAGAATTAAACACGAGATGCGAAAGTAAAAAAGTTTCGGATTACTACTGTGAATTTATTTAAGGAAAATTTAAGATTTGCTGCAATAAATTGCGAGAGTAGCAACCGATAACGCAGGCTGGCGGTGAAGATGAAGTGGAGGACTCAGGGATTAGCAACCAAATTAATAATAAAATTGGTTATTATGAACAATGATCATCACAAAAAACAATCGAACAATAATCAATAATTATGACGACTCGTTACTCAGTTTAACATTCGCACAGAATGTGATTGCTTCATCCAGGTGAAAAGTAGGTAATCGTAGATAAATATAATAATATATTTATTATATTTATTATATTTATAAATAAGCTTACTCTTAAATGAGCTGCTGAATTTATTTACAGGCATATCATGTTACACCAACAACACTTCTTATGATTTATTGAAAGCTTTAAATTCGTCAACGGGAAATTTAGTCCAATTACTAAAGTGGCATGGTGTTTTATATCAAAGCGTCATTACAAAGAGAACACTATGAATCCTACTCACACCAAGCAATGGCACCTCATCATCCTAAATGGAATCCGTCGCTGTTTCAAGAGTTCAAAAAATAATGTGACAAGTTATATGACAGTTTCATTTAGACTGAAGTTAGTAAAATCCCTTTACTGAGGACATCATTCACTCCCTCGGTTTTCCCGTAGAAGTCTACGGCCGCGGCCTCCATATAAGGGGGCAAGAATCCTTTACCGTCCACAAGAAGGCTTGAGCAAACGCAGTGTTATTCGTACGAGACATGGAATAATGTATCGTTTATCGTGGGCTATAGAGCCTCTTTTATTGTCATTATATCTGAGCGCGGTAACGTTAAGCTTAATTACAGTGATGCATTTATTGTGAAGTGCCATCAACATCACCACACTATCTTATATCGTTAAAATTTTAATGGCTCATTCAAAAATTCAGAAACGAGGCTTCGTACGAGAGGAAAGACGAGTGAGAGTTGCTGGAGAAAAAGAAAAGCGTTAATGTAATGCAGTGATGAGGTGTATAATCATTTAAAATAGATCGTATTTAGCTTTACTTTAGTAAATATATTTCCATTATCTTCAAATAGGTTTGACAACAATTTTCGAATGGTGAAGGTTCATAATAACAGTTGAATCGAAGTATATATAAGCTGTAGAACGAAATTGACGCACTTATTGTTCATTTCGATAAAAGAAATGAGCCACGATGTATAAGTAAGTTTTCTTTTGAATCTAAACGAATTCATTAACACATAGAAACCACAAGATTATTTAGCGAGTAATAATCATATTACCTTTTGAAATATCATCGACGAATGATGAAAGTTCAATACTCCTTTGCACTAGACTATAAAAAATCGACAGAACTAATGGCCAACTAATTATTGAATCAAAAGTTCTGCCTATGAAATATGAGTTTAAAAATTACTTTTTAAAGACAACACTTCTAGAGAGGTCAGTATCTCCGATGTTACACATGTACAATGAATTTTTTTAATATTATTTATTCGGTCAATTGATTCATTCATTGTCTCCGACTTTACCAAGTGTGCAAAATTCCAGATCGATTGGACAGGTAGAAGTGTGTTAAATATTGATTATAAGATTTCTAGCAGACAAAAAAGAAGTGAAGTTAAAGAGACATGTTGTAATAATATGCATTTAAAAATTACTTTTTAAAGACAACACTTCTAAAGAATTCAGTGTCTCCGATGTTACACATGCACAATGTATTTAATTTTATTTTCAAATATTGAAGAAATTAATTTTCAAATTTTTGTTTTCATATATATAAAAATTAAAGTTTAAAAATTATTTATTCTGTCAATTATTCACGTATTGTCTCCATTTTTACGCAAGTGTGCAAAATTTCAGATCGATAGGACAGGTAGAAGTGTGTTAAATTTTGATTATAAGATTTGCAGCAGACAGACAAACAAAATAGAAGAAGTGAAGTTGAAGAGAAGTGTTGTAAAAAGTGAACGTCATAAAAATCAGCAAAAGTGAAATTGCAGATATAATGAATGCAAGCAGTAGGCATGTCCTGCCAAAGATGCATGCATTAGCACACATGTTCGTGAAGAAGGTGACGTGCTGGATAATTCAGAACTCATGTTCAGACAGCTGACTGAGTACAAGCTCGCCTCACTCAAGTATTCAACAACATGATATGAAATGCATGCGCTGCAAAGCCGGCCTATGTATATGCCGCATATAGTTCTATATTTCTATCGAAAAATTTCGACATACCACGAATTCAGTATTTCCATCACGGATTTTTTTAAAACCATTAATTTATCAAAACATACTTGACATACATAAACCAGACAGAGAACCCAATTTCTATTTGACCATATTTATCGAAATAACTTAACGAATGAAACGTAATGGTTATAAGACACACATAACACATAAACATGAATAAAACACGTGAATTATTGATAAGTTTCTCATTTATCCTCATTTTAGAGTCCCCGTAAGTTTATCAATGTGATTTTTTTCTGACGGCTGAATTTTCCGCTCATATTCATAACATAAGATAGTGATGTCAGGGCTGAAGTGTAGGCCTGATCTGGCCTGTCACCGATTCTTTTCCTTTTCGTGCCTTGTTCATAGAAGATCTAAAATCGAGTCATTTGACCGGATCTTTTCATGACTGATGATAGTTTGAAGTAGCTACTAGACTTCCACCGGATTCCATATGGTGCTAGTCATTTCAAATCTGAACATATATTTTTCCATAGCTTTATCTATTCTGTTCTTGAACGCGTTCATACTTGGAGCGATTCATACATTTTAGTTACATTCAGCTAGTGACGCCAGAGTCAAATGAGTGAATGGTTTTCTGCATAAATTTTAGGGTGTAAAGCTTACCTTCAGAATTAGAAAGACGATGTCTGAAGGGCAGAAATACATTAGGCTACGAGCAGGATCAATTAAAGATGTCTCAAACACACAAAAAATTAATCTTTACCAAGAGCTGTATTGAAAATAAATTAAATACAAAAATAATTTAAACTCAAGTATGAGCAATAGAGAAGATATTTTAAGCATAAAAACTCATTAAGCTTTTCCAGGATCAGTAACTAAGATGTCCTCAACTCAAAAATATATTAAACTTTGCTACAAGCTGTTAAGAAGATGGCTTATACCAACATTTGTACATTATAGTCAAATTTTGTTACGTGCTGCAAGGAAGATGTCTAAAATACCAACATTTATTAGTTAAGTTTCGCTACGAGTTGTAAAGAAGATTTCTTAAATACCAACAGACATTAGTTGAGTTTTATTACGAGCTGTAAAGAAGATGTCTTAAATACCAACAGACATTAGTTGAGTTTTGTTACGAGCTGTAAAGAAGATGTCTTAAATACCAACAGACATTAGTTGAGTTTTGTTACGAGCTGTAAAGAAGATGTCTTAAATACCAACATACATTAGTTGAGTTTTGCTACGAGTTGTAAAAAAGATGTCTTAAATACCAACATACATTAGTTGAGTTTTCCTACGAGGTGTGAAGAAAATGACTTAAATACCATCTAACATCAGTCAAGTTTTGCTACAAGCTGTAAGGAAGTTGTCTTAAACGAAAAAAAGTTAGCGTGGCACGGTGGCAGTATAGACTTTGTATTAAAGTTTCGTAGTTCGTTGAGCGTGGAACTACGCATGCGTCAAGAAACTTGTAAGCGTTTGCACCATTTTGGGGAATTATTAGCAAAGTTCGCACTTGAATTACGGCATTATTATTATTATCAAAGTTCATACTTTAAGTACAACATCAATAAACTAATCGATAATTAGTCGGTCTCAGTGTTCTCCCTGCAGAGGTCAGGATCGATATGCACAGCGAGGTCTGGATGGTAAAGTCCACATTATATATCTACTCATTGACTCACTGCGATGTTGTCATCAATATTTTTTAAAATATTTGTTTCTGAACGATAATTGCGTATTTTCCGAACATTATCCATGGAGAACCGTGAATGTAGTTCACTGAATGGAGATGTGTCACTTCGTACGTTCAATTATATGCAAATTTGTCTAATCAAACTATAAATACTGGAACATTAATCATTACATGCAGTTTGGTATATCCTCTCTCTCTCAATGTATTTCGGCTAAATTTTGCCTCAGTGTATGGTATATAATTTTGAATCTCTTTTATTTTTAGCTGCTCTGTTAATCAATATGAAAACGAATGATCAATAGCTTATTCAAAATTAAAGTGTCACGCGATGCTCAAAATAATTTTACCACACCAATTTTAAAGGATAAATTGATTTATTCAGTTTTTAGCCAATCGATAACGGATTAAAGGAATCGATTTTTTGACAGTATGCAAACTTGATAGTAATTTTGGGCCTCCAGCGGCAGCAATGGAAAATCCTTACTGCGCTATAGCAATTCAATTGGAATAAAAAATTATCGGAAGGAAAGAACAACTGGTGGCCGTTTAGAGTTTGTAGTAATTTATTAACTGGAATAAATTTCATACTTGCAACAACTTTTTTTAACTGCTGCCTTAGTTTTAATTCAATTCTTGTAGCAACTCAGCACACCAACATCCAATGGTTGCGATCAGTTGTAGCTACGAAGCAAGTAAGCTGTTATATTTTCACTGTAGAATTAAAAATAGTCCATTTAATCAACTGTGATAGTCGTTATCATGACTTTTCACATTTAAAGGATTGTATTTGATAGTGAAACGCCAAACCAAACGCTTGATATATATAATAAGTTAGTGCACGTATTTAATATTTGAAGCAGTAGACCAACTGAATGCAATAAAGTAGTTTCGAATTCTGGGGATCTTGGTTCATTATTAAAGATTGACTAGGCCTTGTAACTTATTCAGTTCCAAAATATCAGCTGAGCTATATTGTTAATATGCCTCCATGTATTTCAACCCAATTTAATATTTGTACAAATTTGTATATTATCTTTCCAGAATTTCACTTTCAAACTTGTATTACAAAAACATGCTTATATAACGAAGAAAGTAATCAAGCTTATTTGCAGCTATTGAGAATAATTCTTCAATTAAGTATTTTTCTCACTACAGCCATTGAACATTTGCAGCAAATAGAATGCATGAATTGGGGCAATTTGGCATGGAATTGATCTTGCTGTCCGTGGCGACCGTTCGATGTTGTGGGAGTTTATGGTTCCAGGGAAATTCCCTTCTCTAATAATGAGGAGAATTGCCTATAATTTATGTACGATATAACGACTTGATGATCTACGCTGCAATGATTAATAGGAGGTAACCACGTGCACACGTGTGAAGAATACAAGCGACGAGCACGTGGGGATATATTAGATTATTGAACACTATGATGTTTACTTAAATACATGGAGAGTGTGCAATGTCGTGAGCAACCGTTCCACATCATAATTATTTCATTATTGTATTATTTCTATTATTAACGATAACAATATTGTTTTTTATAGCTCCGACACGTGTACTTGTGAGATTCTAATTCGGATAGAAATTTTAAAGTGAAATAATTATTGCATGAATTAAATTCGCAATTAAGGTGATTTGAAAATTCTAATCTTGATTAAGGTTGTAAAAAATGTACAAACTCATTTTAGTGGCAGAAGCCCTTCAATTTTAGCGATATGAAAATTTATTAATTAAAACGAACGAAATTATTATTCATGACGAGTTTTTTTTAGTGTCTTGCACTAATGTTTATTAGGAAATAAGGTACACTAATGAAAGAATTAGGAAAAAGGAACAAATTTCTTTGACTGAACGACTAAAAGGCAATACCAACATTGCGATATACTGATTAATGCTCGAGTGGTCTGCTATACAACGAACGGGTCTATATTGAAATAGACTGATTAATGCTCGCGTGGTCTGCTATACAACGAACGGGTCTATATTGCAATAGACTGATTAATGCTCGCGTGGTCTGCTATACAACGAACGGGTCTATATTGCAATAGACTGATGGCCTTTTTACGACCTACACTAAACTTTGCTCGCACCCATCGAAAGGAAAAGTCTGAGTTAAAAAGTAAAACTCATCTCCATTTCCACGGAATTCGGCCGATGGAAAAATTCGGGCGCACACTTTTCTGTCCGGGAAATACCGTCGAGAGCATTAAGATTGGTTCGGTGAAAAATAACACAACTTTGCCCGGTGTTCAAATAGAAAAAAATTCAGTAACCGGTAGAGAAAGCGATGGAAACTTGAAAGCAATTGCTGATTGATTATGTATTTGGGACCATGCCATCAATTTAAAGAAGTAGTTTGTTTCTCTGATAGTTTGTGTATTGATTTGCAAGTTCCATTTATTTAGGAAGAGTTTTTTATTTGAAAAATGTTGAAAAGGTTTTTTTGTGGCTACTAAAATGCCTGTCCTTCATTAGTGCTCACGTGAAATGCATTCCATTCAATTTAATAACGAATTTACAAGAAGAAAAAACCTCTGCGTGATTCGCGAGCAAAACTAAAGGAGGAACTGAACTAAAGTAATGTAGCTGGTGGCGGCGGAAAAGTTACACGCTTGCAAGGAAATTCATAATTCAGAGGCTCAACAAACATTCTATTCGTTCTGCACCTAACATTATCATTCTCTATTCAGGGTATCTGAAGAAGATGTTGGGTAACCTGTGCGTCCATGCGTATTTATAAACGGGCACTTAGTAATCAAATTGTAATAAGTTATGTAAAAATACATCTCATTTTCACAGGAGCGAAAGCTTATTCTTACGGGATTTCTATTTTCTTTGCAAAGACCGAACGCTCGACCGCAACTCATATCTCTCGCCCGCTCGACAGGCTCCGGCGCTCCAGTAATACGGAAATAGAGCGTGACTGATGCCCCATTGATTTCTATTGGCAAACTACCAGCAAAGCGAGATCGCTGTCACTGTTTAAAGAGCGCTTATAAGGATAACTTGTCAGGCTCACAATAGTTATCAGCGATTACGCCCGTAATAAAATTCGGGGTCGCATCTTCCACGATCAACGAAGCTTTGACTTGACATCGACCGAAATTTGGGGACGCCTACATCGCGGCTGATGCCGAGACGATCTTTGATTCATGATGAAGCGATAACCGTGCTCTCGCACGGCCCACATGAGGAGTATTAGATTGAGATCTAGAGCAAGTAAGATCGGGAGATCTTTTTATGGATCGCCATTTCAAGAAGATCGAGCAAAAGTGGGCGTTTAAAACCCAAGCCGAACTCGCGATACCAATATGCGTGTAATTTTTAAAGACGCTTTGATCACAAAGACGGAATCTTTCATTGCAATTTGCCTCACTGGATGCAAAACAGATGCAAATTCTCGCAGAGTCTCAGGCGATTTGCCCAATGATCCGGGAATGATCGAAATACTTGAATGATTAAAGCGATGCCTTTGTTCATGATTAGAAAGTCAAAGACGGGGATGGCGAATCTCTATCTGTAGATGCGTTTCATTAGAGGAAATGATAAGAGAATACATGGGATCAAAATCGTTAGTATTTATTCAGAAAACACTGATAAATATGGTTATGAGTTATCAAACTGTTAATTAATTAAACACTTTTTTTATGTCTCATGGTTAAGCTCACGATACAAAAAAATTATATTTGAACTATGAAAAAAAACATTAAAATGAACAACGTGAATTGAAGTTTATTCCTTCCTCGCTTCTGCCTTCAGGTTATCCACATTCAACTTATTCAAAATTAAAGTACGATTTTGCCAGAATTTTCTGGTCGTGTTGCAGTTTTTGGAAAACCGATGCACTTTCTTCAGCCAAGAAAATCTACAGACAAGTAACAATTAACTGAAGGTTGATTTCGTAAACTTAATATTAATACGGATGCAATTTTAAATAAATAATCTTCTTTTAAGCTCTTTATTTGTGCATAGGATTTTCAATTGAAGAATCTTATCTGATTTTTATTCAAACCAGTGAATTCTTTGGCACTTGAGAGCGACCGAAGGAATGGAAAAAATGGCACCGAACTCCGTCGCATTTGGGGAATAGTTTTGCCCGAGTTCTACTTCAACTTCCGTGGAATCGAAGAAATGTTTTCGTGCCTCATGCAAATGAGGTTCGCTCTTTATATTTCTTATTTTATCTAAGTGTTCTATCGAAGAAACGAAAGATTTTTGCAAAAGAGTTCTTCAATAGAAATGGAATTAATTAATTTTATCTAAGTGTTCTATAAAAGAAATGTGAGATTTTTGCAAATAAAGTGTTTCAGAGAAAATGAAATTAATGATAATAAATTCAGTACGTGTCTGCGACAACAGGTTCTTTAAAAAAGCCTGTTGAAGTACAAAAAAATTAATGTGTAATACATTGATTCGTAGGATTTTTCTTTCACTTCAAAAGATTATCCATTTATCATTGGGTGCAATACTCAAGAGTTCGTTAATTGATAAAAAGTAGTAAGTAACTAGATGGAAGCATAGCGTCAGTAAGAGAATATTCTGACAGCGTGGGTTAGAATTTATTTTTCGTCAGGCAGCACAGACGAGAATCTTCAGGTAGCACAGACGAGAATCTTCAGGCAGCACAGACGAGAATCTTTAGGCAGCACAGACGAGAATCTTCAGGATCAGGCAGCACAGACGAGAATCGTCAGGCAGCACAGGCGAGAATCTTCAGGCAGTACAGGTGAGAATCTTCAGGCAGCACAGGCGAGAATCTTCAGGCAGCACAGACGAGAATCGTTAGGCAGCACAGGTGAGAATCTTCAGGCAGTGCAGGCGAGAATTTTTTGCAAGCGCAGGCGAGAATGATTGAAATAAAAAAATGAACAACGTGTCATCAAAACTCGAAGGTGAGATAAAATCCTAAGTGTTACTTATCATAATACATTTTCGCCCATTAATTTTTAACGTACACATGTGAATATATAAACACGGTAGGTGACCTTCGTTATCTTATCCAAGCCATCAAGCGCTAAATGAAGAATCATTCAGGAATCAAAACATATTGAACATGAAAATTTTTAGATTGAAAATTTTAGATTGAACATGAAAATTTTTAGTTAAGCATTATTTTATTTCATAACCAATTTGTCAGGATTTAAAAGTGATTAAAAAAGTGCTTAACCACTATGTGTTCCATTCATGCATCAGATAATTTATTTTATGAAAGCTTTAAAAAAAATTTCGTCGCACATTCACGTACTTTTGCCAACGAAAAAAATCGAAATAATTTTCAATCAAAGAAAGATGTCATTAAGCGAGAAGGAAATACCAGCGCATGACCATTGTTTATTCGGACAAATCACGACAACACGACTCGGTCACACGAAATCGTTGTCATTTTCCCAATAGTGCGACTTTTATTGATCAAAGTAAGTAAAATTCGTGACCGCTGAGCGCTTATTATAGAGAAACTTGAAGCGTCCAGCGACTGCTTGCGTGATTAAATGGACGCTTCAGGATGAATTGTGTTCTAAAGAACGGCAGCCCAGCAATGAACTCGGAAATTGTTTATAGGAGTCAGGCGCAGAAATATAAATAAATCTGCTGATGAAATCAAAAAGAAAAAGAAAATAAAATAAAAAAAGAATAAAAATAATAATTCAATTTTAAATAAGAATACGTTCCTTCTTTTTTAAGACATTAGTGATTAAATTCACGGACCGCACAATATCACCGGTTTTCAATGCGATATAAGGAAAAAATATAACTCAGTACTCACTGCAGTGAGTGACAGAGAGCGCATTTTCTCGTCGACGAAAACTTGGTCACGGGCAGACGGACGGACAGACGGACAAACGGACGGACGGAAATGAAGAGCACAATAGCGCCTTTTTCCATAAATGAGAAAATCCGCTAAAAATGGCGGCTGTGGTTTTATAACTCAAAATGAAAGAATGAAAACCTGCTTCGGGACACTAAATTTTGTATGATTTTTTAGTTGAAACAACTTCGCATGCTCTTCTCTTATAAAATAATTTCCTCGTAATTCGTTTTTTTACGAAGCGTTACTTATATATGTAAACGAATTAGATATTATATACGTATTTCTAATGTATTTATACCTCTCATGGTCTAGCCTGACCAATTTAAGAGAAATGAGATTGACGACAAATAAACTGGTTTTGGTGCTTGGTTTGCTCATGTTTCGTATGGATTATTCTGCAATAAGATTCGTTTTGCAATTTTTAAGGTCACGCGAGCTGGCATGAGGTCACTCTAATTAAGAGGTCTTAAGGTCACTCTATAATTAAGGTCATGCTTGCATCTGTATTAAGGAGGAGCGCAGCGTAGTCGATTACAGCGCAGCGTAGTCGAGTAATTTGTTTAAGAGAATGCAGTAATTAAAGGACTTCTAGAGTTGCTGCGTCAAATAATAAACTAATGGGCATTCTTTTCTAGAGTCGCCGGCTAAACAATTTAAACTGGGCCTAATTTGGACATTTTTTCGTAATGGTCGCGGCCTCTGCATTGCTGAGACACTCAAGAAAAATGGCCTCCAAATTCTGGAGTCGGAGTTGTTTAGTGAAATTTAAATTACGTTCCATCGAACAATCACAAGCAATTTAGAAGTAAAAGACATGAAATGACGAATGAAAGAAAGTTAAAATGCTTTCAAAGTCGCTAGAAATTTACGCCAAGCATTTAGAAAAAAATAACTTCTCAAGAAAAAAAACGCATTGTTTGTTGGTGGTTTCACAAACTATAAATAAGTGCATTTACTTTATTAGGAGAATATTTTCAATAGATTGAGTCTTTACCGACATCATAACCTTAAATGAGACATATAATGAGAGCAGATCATACTTGATTGATATAATGTTAAATAACAAATATAATAATAAATAAATTACAATAAATAAAAAATAAAGCATATAACAATGTTCCGTTTCAGCGAACATTAATATGCCCATTTCAAGATCGGTGATGTTGAGAATTATGCTATTCAACGCTAATCTCGGAACGAGATTATGCAAGAATAAGTCAAAGAAATAAGAGAATTTCAAATAAGAATTGAAAATGCGCCAAGAATTGTAAAGAAAATCCGTCGTGAAAAGAAACTTTTCAGATCTCAAACCCCACCGTACAAAATTAGATGAGGAAAGTTATTCTATCTCGGAATATTTCGAGGAGCTGGGTCAGTAAATTTGAAAATTTCAAGATAATGAATCGTTCAACAGAAATTTGCGTACAATTATTGCATAAATGAATAAGATTAGATCTAGCCATAAAATTTCATCAGCTATGACGTCATCATAATATTTAGCAATGAAAAGATAAATCATTACATTTTCCTATAGCTGCCGCATGCCCACATTCAACACAAAACTGCATTATTTTTTGATTAGCCCAGATTATTTTTTAGCCCAAATTTTTTGATTAGCCCAGAAAATGAACAAGCTTTTACTTTGACAAGCTTTTAGAGCAAATGTTTCGTTAAATAGCGAGGTTTTGCCATCTGACCTAGCTTTTGTAGAGCAGAACTTGTTGCAAGTGATATCGAGCGAGATGTTTGGATAGAACTTCTTGAAGTGAACCATGTATCTTTTGTAAAGTTTCTCTTTTATTTATCAGATAAAAGAATATCAAATGTGGACATAGTTAAATATACATGAGCTTGTCGACAGTAAAAATTTTACGGGCTCAAAATCGCAAAGTTTAGATTAGTTCTTGAAGATTCTCAGAGATGGAATGCTAGGGAGAAAGATAATTTATTTCAAAAGAATGCCGCGTTGACCTTTAAACGAACAAATGCAAATGAAGACGGCTTCATGAGTGAAGAAAATGTATGGAATATCAATCCAACTCAAAAAGTGAAGTAAAATTATGAAAAGACGAATTGTCTTTTTGCGTATAAAAACAGCATTTACAGTTTTATAAATTCCAAATAAAAACATCTTAAAAATTGTAGCAGCCCAAAAAAATAGGATTGAATCACACAAAATATTGCCCAACACAAAACTAAGTGCAACATGAAAAGGAGAACCGGAAAATGCGCGTATATTTTCTTTTTACGTCCGGCACTCCGAAGTAATTTTATAGCCACACGCAAGCAACCATTCGTCGTTTTGTTTTTGTTAGTTAGCGTCTTAATGACCCTATAAAATGCGATTAATGTCTTTATAATTTGCCGGGATTACATCGGTAAATGTTCAAATGGTCGAATGTTTGCCACTAAAACGACCATTGCTAAAATTCTGCTCACTTACCGTGAGCGCAGCTCTGGCACTAGTTTCTCTTCATCAGTAATAAAACGTCATTAACTTGAATAATTAAATCAGGATGAATCTTGCCGACTGATCAGGACTTCTCCCGAATATTGGTCGAGCTACGAGAGCACATCTCGCATAAAACTCAAAATGTTCGATTAAAATTTTTTAAAAAATTTTACGGAAGCAGGCCTTTCTTTTCACCTTATATTCATGAATGTAAACTTTGAAATCCAAGCATGTGTACGCGCTAGTGAGTGCGAGTGTCATGATTATCAAAATATGAATAATTTATTTCATATTTTGCCATTATATATGTATTTTGAAATTCAAGAAATTATAAAGATATGATTGAAATCACAATCATGAATTACTGCATACATCTGAATTATTTTAATTATTCGTCAAAATCTAGACTTGACCAATATGACTCAATTTTCGTATTTAGAAAGTTGAAGCAGGCATAGTTGAAGGCATAGAATTCGCCTCCTCAGTTCAACCATATCGAGGATAGTAGCTGGTTAAACGGTTACGATAATATGGTTCATGCAGTCCATCGTGTAAGTAGATGCTATTTTTATGTTTTTTTATAGGAGTCGGTAATTCAACCAATTTAGGCTTATAGAAAACCGCATATTGTTAACGTCTATGTTATAGTAGGAGTGCTAGTGTAGTTATTGTAGTACCTGACGGTGGCGCGTGTCGTGTTTTAGTGGAGGCTCATGGAGTGTAAATTGTAAGGTGTAAATTTAAAGATAAAAATATATTTATGCATATCTTAAATCCATAGCGTGTTCAATTTAATTGCTTAATTTTAGCAATAGTCGAGTAATTGATTGTTATTTATTTCGTGAAAGCCTCAAAACCCAACCTTCTAATCTGATGATAATTTTTGCAAAGCGAAGTAATGGATTAAAAGTATTTGTATCGGATTAGGAATCAAGAATTTAAAGTCAAAGAAAACTAACGAAAAATTCACCATTTCTAATGACAGAAAACATTTAGGCGTCAATAAACTAGAACACAAGTACAAACAATTAGTAAACTAAAATTAACAATGGGGATATAAAACGTAAATTCTCAAATTAAAATAAATAAAAATGAAGGAAACATGAACAGATAAATTTTTCTATTGGCATTTTCGAGGGGATAGAAACTGTTGGTGGCATTTGAACTAAGCTTATGTTTTAAAATGTACAGGGATCCTAAAATTCGCAGGTCAGAAACACCGGTTGTGGAGGCTAAAACTCTAGATTCACTATCAGACACCGGGACGTTGCACTGCTCGGCATGAACTTGTACAGCTGAATGAGGGGGATGCGCAAGCAGGTTTCCTGTTTTATAACTCCTGCCTTTGTGCTCCGCCAGCCTAGAATAGAAATTGCGTATCAGGAACAGTCGGATACATGTCAAGTGGCTTCACTTTGGCTTGAAAAATTTATGAACACTTTGCTTATGTCTGTCAGCTTTACGCGTATCTACGGAATTTGCGCTAAATTCACTTCAAATCAAAATCTTACAAGCCATGCTCTCAGAACGAAGTCATGGTTTACTCTAGAACTTGAATGGCCCGCAACCCAATTTCCTTCTACTTTCGATAAAATACAGTGGCAAATTCCTTCGTGCACTGCGTACTTGGGGTAAACGGTCATCGGTGGCTTACAAGAGATTTGCCTGCAATGTGCTATCGATGATTCAGACCCTACAAATCATCGATGATTCATCGATGACCGCCACCTATACTTGCCACTTCGTTGTTTCCTGTCAATTGTTGTCCTGTCCTGTTTCCTGTCATATTGTTGTTTTCCGGTCAATTTTTGACGGATTTGGACACTAAATGTTACGCCACCTATAATCTACCATCGCCACCTATAATCACCGATGCGCCACTCTTCATTTTTATTTGGGCAGGTTCTCAAATTTTACATATCATTTCTTTTCACGTCTTGTCTGCCCAACTGTTCTATCATACACATGCTCACTGCTAAAGTGTTGCCCGCCTTCTGATCACAATTCAGGAGCTTTTTCATGCCGTTAAGTAACCTTATGTATTACCCTTCGTATCCAAACGTGGTTCTGATTTCACTTGGTATCCAAGCGTATATAGTTCTTATTTCACTTCGAATGCAGGCGTAGGCCTCATATCCCCTTGTATCCAAACCTGGTCCTGACTCAAAATAATTAAAAAAAAATATTACATAAAAATCGACTTGCCCTCTCATATCCTCAAAATTTCACCAGGCCTCCAATTCACTTCAAGTAATAAGCTTAGCTCTGCTGTGTCTGCGTTATGAATTAACTCTTGTTTAGCTCATCATCCGTAGTTGCTATTATTGTTGCCGTTATCGCTGGGTTGCTCGCGCTCCAGTCTCGGGCGCGACTCTCGTCCTCTTTTAATAGTCAAATAAAAACACGGCAGCACATTAGAGAGCTTCAAATGTGCCTTTTACGCTCGCTTCTATGAACGCGTTACTGACGAAATTAGCTCTGGCAGTCACAAGTCGCAGTCACAAGTCGCTGTCACAAGTCGCAGTCACAAGTCGCTGTCACAAGTCGCAGTCACAAGTCGCAGTCACAAGTCGCAGTCACAAGTCGCAGTCACTGTCTCTTATACACATCTAGATGTGTATAAGAGACAGTGCGGGGACAGTGAGCAGTGAAATGCGGGGGCAGTGAGCAGTGAAATGCGGGGACAGTGAGCAGTGAAATGTTGGGACAGTGAGCAGTGAAATGCGGGGACAGTGAGCAGTGTAATGCGGGGGCAGTGAGCAGTGAAATGCAAGAGCAGTGAGCAGTGAAATGCAGGGGCAGTGAGCTGTGAAATGCAGGGACAGTGAGCAGTGGAATTCAGGGGCAGTGAAATGCGGGGGCAGTGAGCAGTGTAATGCAGGACAGGTTCAGAGTGTATGTGCTTGCCAGAATGTTATGTGATTCTCAAATAAAACCGTACTTTTTTAAAGTGAGGGTATGGGAATTTAATATAGTAAATATATTATTTATTTTGGCCGATATATACAACTGTACGATGATATTAACGTGAATCACAAGATGATACCTGAGGATGTGAACCTGTGGGAAATTTTTCCCACCATTAATAATTTTTGTAGTCGTTTGTAAATTTGTTGTCTATTTGTCGTTTTCTGTTCATGTTGCGTTCGCAGTTTTGTTGTATTCATTTTAGTTACGTAGTTTAAGTAGGTAGCAGTATCCGCTGGGCTACGCATTCCTTCATAAGCATTCATACCATTCAGACGTTCAATCTCGCTACGTGCCTTATCTCAAACTCAGCTAGTTCTCAGTTATTCACTTCTGGACCTACATTCACTTCAGCCAGCACAGCAACAGGACCTTCAGATTCTAAATATCTTCCTGGTTACTGTTTCACCATCTTTTTGTTGGTGTGCATGTTGCTTTATTTTCCATTCAATTATTTACGCTCTGTAAGCAATATTATTCTATGGTACTCTAGACAAATCAATATTCAATTATTAATATCTCAAACTTCAAATTACTTGTAAACGTGGTTTCTGTTAGTGGCAGAGGAACTAGTTTCCTTAGCTGTGACCCACGATTTAATATCTTTGTCTTCAAATTTCCAAAGTCAAAATCTCGAACTGTCCTTTTCTATTTTCCGTCTAGAGTACCTTCCTTAAACTGATTTCCTCTAATTTTCTTATATGCCTTCTAACTGCATTAAACACTGAGATGCACCAAAATCTTAGGTCTGTATTTATTTATTTACGTCATTATTTGATTCATAAGTTAGTGTAGGTTGTCACATAGTTATTATTAGATTAATTCATTTCATTGAGTAGAAACATTTTCATTTCAGTATCTGGGACTCGTCGATGCAAGAAGGAATTTTTAAAATACCGCAATCACTTCATTGAACCGCCCGTTCTTCAAAGATTTCTATACATCAGCATATGAATTGTCAAATTCGGTTTCCTCATATATGTAACTGGCCCGATCAACGCCAGTTGCACGTTAAATCAATTTGAATAAATATCAGCTGACTCTATTCTCTTTATTTGTCCGATTGTGTGAGACAATCATAATTACTCACAAACCCCGCGATAGGGTCCCGTGACGCGAGTCCCGCGATAGGGTCCCGTGACGAGAGTCCCGTGATAGGGTCCCGTGACGCGAGTCCCGCGATATAGTCCCGTGACGCGAGTCCCGCGATATAGTCCCGTGGTGTGAGTCCTGCGATATAGTCCCGTGACGCGAGTCCCGCGATATAGTCCCGTGACGCGAGTCCCACGATATAGTCCCGTGACGCGAGTCCCGCGATATAGTCCCGTGACGCGAGTCCCGCGATATAGTCCCGTGACGCGAGTCCCGCGATATAGTCCCGTGACGCGAGTCCCGCGATAGGGTCCCGTGACGCGAGTCCCACTATATAGTCCCGTGACGCGAGTCCCGCGAAATAGTCCCGTGACGCGAGTCCCGCGATATAGTCTCGTGACGCGAGTCCCGCGATATAGTCCCGTGACGCGAGTCTCGCGATATAGTCCCGTGACGCGAGTCCCGCGATATAGTCCCGTGACGCGAGTCCCGCGATAGGGTCCCATGACGCGAGTCCCACGCTCTGCATCAAAAAATTTAGGAGTCCTTGCGATCAAGCAATCAGACGATTCATCCGAACAATGCAGACAGAATTTTCTCCTTATTTCCGGACAGAATTATATTATATCGATTACATCGGCGCTACTTAAGTAAGTTGCATCCTAGGACAATCATAAGCGGGAAAACGGCGGCCGCCACACGGCCGATGTTGAACCGGCAATTATTCGCAAATGTCGTAAAGTCAGAACCGAAAAAATCTAAAATTATTGACGGAACATAGGCGGCCGCCGATAACTCGCCTTTAATTCGTCCGTCGGGTGCAGGACTAGCATGATCTTGCTATCAATCACGCAGCGCATATGAAGACGCACGAGCTACAAATCTGATTGAAAAGAGCAGCATGGCAGGATTCTTGTCTCAAGTCGATGCGTATTATTGTCTGCCGATTGAGCCTCGACAAGCCGCAATGCACTTAATGAAAAAAGCCTCGTGCCATCTAAAATATGCTAATGCCTATGCCTGCACTCGAACATCTTCCGGCTCCCACAAAATTGAGACTGGATGTGATGACATATGGAAATGTTCATGGAAATAAAATTTTGCGACATTTCCGACCGAAAAACTGTACTTACAATCGTACGACAATATATTGGTCATGATGAATATTGGTCGCAAATCATGTCTGATTTGTTAAAATTGATGCACAAAGACTCAATAAATAAACACTAAGTTTAATATACCCGTTAAAATTTCATTCGTGTGACAATATAATTTATCACAGTAAACAATTTAATTTCCGCAATTACAGGAAAACTTAATTATGATTAAGGCGAAGGCTTAAACCAGAGAAAGCCATAACGTATTCTGGATACTCGACACGTGAAGTCCCTTCAATTCTATCCACGCCAGAATATTTTCTTGCATCTTTGAAACAAGATGTAAGCGCTACTTCCATGTAAACAATTTATGCCCATTAAATTTATTATAATTATTAATAAGTAATTTTATCCCATTACTGTGACGTTTATATATTGGTGGGACAAGTTATACACTTGCAGAGGAATATATATACAAGTCACCGAAAGGGAGACAAAAATGCTCCGCAGCAGCAACTCTGACAGAAGTCACAGTTAGAAATTCACAAACCTTCAAGTTCTTAATTTTTGAAAAGAGTGCAAAATATTGGCAGCTACTAATGTGAATTAGAGTAAGCAAGACTCGAGTTATGTTACTCTATGTAGTTCGTAATTTCAATTTAATTTTTCTTTCTAATTCGTGTGCTCAATGCATAAATGAGATGATAAGCATCGGTAAACGTAAGTTCTTGCTGAAAGAAATTAATAAATTAAAGAATATAAATCAAATTTAAGCACAACAATAGAAAAAAAAAATCCGCAGGATTCATAAATGGCATAAAATTTCCAAACACTCGATAAAAAAAAACAGTACATACAATAATTACATCATTTAGGTAGGTAAGTTTTATGAACGCATCGTGGAAAATTTTGAGAAGAATATAATAAATACCAGCATAGGCATCAAACAGTTTAAAAAACTCAAAATTGAGGACTCATTTTTCAAAGTTCTCAGTCGGCAGCCCAGCTCTGATTAACAGGACATCACAAGCTTCATTTCGGGTGCAGGGGGCACATCGCTGCTCATTTATAGGCAAGAATTGCCCTAAAAGCTCTGCCGGTTGTTATAGTAGAGTGTTCAGTGGTTCTCATAAAAGCCATGTCAGGAGTTCACGCAAAAAAATTAAATATAAAGTCAGTCTGGGCAAAATCAGCGTGCAAATAAATTGATTTGTATAGTTCCCACTTGCTGTCAAGCACGAAAAAAAATTTGGTGTGCCATTAGATGTTTCGGCACATGGTTGAACAAATATTAGTTCAACCATGGTTCGTCATTTCTCTTAAGTTTGACCAAAATTTTAGCTTCATTCATCTTGAGAATAGTTGCAAAATAAACTGGTGAATGAGATTTGATTCGTAGACCAACACAGCTGAGAGCCACAAAATATTCTTGTACATTACTGTACATTTTCCTTGCAGTAGCCGACCACAAAATATTCTTGATATTTCCATAACATAAACTGAGCTGGTATATAGGGAAGTGCCTTGCTAGGTTCGGAGCATGAATGGGGAATGAGAGTACGACACTTCGGTCAAATGTGCACGACAAGTAGAACAAGGCAGCGCTGCCAGACGCCTCGTACCTCTCTCCCTTGGGAGCAATAATTCAGGGCTCTCAGCTTCCACGTATCGATTACTCGCGGAGTTTGCCGTAGAATTGTGCCGATTTCGGCTTAACCTCAGGCCCACGGCCACTGCAGTATATGGAGCTCTTGTGTCTTGATCATTTTATAATACGAACATATTCTACTTACGTTTCTGTTTCCTTACCACCAATGATTAAGGCTGATGATAACAAATTGATACATTTGTTATCACAGCTATGTGCAATTGATACATAGCTGTGAGCAAAGTTTTTGTAATTCAACTTTCTTGATATATCTACTGAAATGGTTTGAATTTGTAGGTTGTTTCCCAAATGCTTGACGTAAATAAGCTAATAGGGCTTGGCTTAGATCTTGTATATCATATGATATCGCACATATTGAACTCAAGCTTCGAAACTCACTCTGGAAAACTATATAGAGTCCTATTATATATTTTGTTTGATTTCTGATAAGATTCAGTGATTTAAAGATTTAGAAAGTGATTTATACTCTTTCTATAAATTTTAAGTTAATGATAATGCTAAACTTTTTCACCGATAATTTATGTTCCCCACTATTATCAATATTTATTTGTGTCAAATTTTGGAACAGCAAATAACGAAACAGCGAACAAACTAACAGCAATAACCAGCCGGCGAGTTATAGTACGTTTATTCCACCAAGTAATAATTATCCTTTTATCACGGTAATTTGTTTTTGGATGACATCCATTAGAATAGCACGAAATATGCAATTTGCCATCATGACATACCAGTACAAACGAGCATACTCTAATTATTACAGCAACGACCTCGCTTCCAATAAACGTAATTGCCATTCACCAAAAACTCTTTGTGATCTGAGGCTACAAAATATGAGTAATTTAACGACTATCCCGTCATTTTTTAAACCTGTATGCATTTGTTAGCTCTCTATACATGAATACATGACATAATTGTGCCTATAAACAGTGTGATAATTGGAGCACTCATTGTGCTTTATTAGCAATCCGCAGCAACAGTGACCAACATTTTCTATCGAAGCGTATAAATGGTAAGTATTATGGCTAAGTAGCGGTAATCGTAAGTCACTTAAACGTTTAAATTTAAAATTCGGCTTGTGTGTGAAAAAATGAGTCGTTTTTCCCCTGCCCCTTTGATATTCCTCGAAATATTTTGCGAAATTAGGAATAATTTTGTTAATTTATAGTAGAACAGATGATTCATTTATATTTTAATGCATGTCGCGAAGGTTCAGCCACTTTTTCAAATACTCGTGCCTGCATACTTGTTATACCAAAGATGCTAATAATGATTTATTTTCCAGTTATGGACTGAACAATATCTTATAAAATTTCCAAGGAGGAATTGTAAATATGTGCATGAATGAGCATCGGCAAGAGACCAGGGCCCATACTTTCAAAAAAAGTTAAGAGATCGTAAGTTCATCAGCCAATCATTGACGGCCTTTCAAGCAAAATCCACCAATCATAGACAAGAAAATAGAGCGTAAGTACTTACGTTCACTAAGGGAATTTTGGAAGTACGGCCCCAGCAGCCGTTCTGTTCGTTAAATGTTTCAAAATCCCACTGCAAAAAAGCGTTTGTTTTTTGTTCAGTCCGCGCTTTTAGGAACAATTAATAAATTATCAATTAATCATTTTGATGTACTCAGTTTGAATATTATATGCGTTCAGCTTTTAGTATGGAAATTCTTGTCTATTGACAGATTTTGTATGTTCAATAATCAATAAATTGTTTTTTTCTAAGTAGTTATTCCTTTCTAAAACGATAGCGTTTTCAATTAGCTTTCAGACTCTTAATAATTGATGTTACGATTTAAGGAGGTTGAATAAAAGTTAGGACCTGAATTTGTGTTCTGGGCTTCAATTTATGCATGAACCTTAGTCTGTAATAGATGAAAATATCTAATATACAGCATAACAGTCAAATTAATTAACTTAGGATACTTAATGTATAAGTACTAAATATTTTAAGTATGCCGACAAAGGAGCCTGTAGAAGAGGCTGAACCTCTGGCACATGCATCTAAGTAACCAATAATTAAAATAAAATAACATATAGAGTTATAGACAAATGTTCAATAACAAGAACACACTCTATTTGGCATAGGAGTTTGAAAAATATCAAAATGGGAGCAGAGGCCACTGCACAGTCTTTTGGTTCTACTTTTACACACTTGTCCAGATTCATGGAATATCCAATAAATTGCAGTCCGAAAATTTTCATGATGAATCTATACTACGCAGAAAATAATGTTTTAAATTACTACTCAAAACAGCAAATAATCTTCATTTTAGGTATTAGTACAATGTAAATTTCGACAAGTTCTCATAAATTTGTGACGTGACGATCATTGCCTCTACTGGAGTCAGAAATTTTGATCTATTTACCAATCGAACAAGAGTATACGACTAACCTAAGGTTTTAGTAAATATAAATAACAAATAAATAGACTGGAAAATAGCATCGATAACTTGGTTGTCAATGATTTAGTAGCTCCAATTACGACATCTTTTGGCAATTGGAGATCAAAACACATGGCGTTAGCGGCTCAGGACATCAAAACTTGCTGCTGGAAAATTCGGCCTATTGGTAAAATAAGTAAAAAATGACATGAAAATAATAGCTGACCTATAAGATACACGACAGGTTTTTTCTGTTGGCTCCGTGGATGCTTTGAGATCTTGTTTGACGTAGTGCATTTCTGACGAAAACGCGAAGCCTCGATAGCATGTGTCATTGAACTTCATATATATGTATTTGAAAAATTATAATTTATAAGGAAAAACTTATAATTTAGAATTGTTTGATTTAATTCATACTGAGAGACGACTGAATTTTGCTGAATTTGTTTCAAAGAATTGCTTAGGATTTCGCCCGAAAACTAAGCGCTTCCGGTCAATTAATTTATGTCGCATGCAATGAACTGCATTTCGATATTTGAAAATGAATTATTAGTGAATGAAGACATGAGAATAACTACTTTTCAAGCCTGCGAACTTAAGGTAAACATAAACGAGATTTTGAGTACTAGATCTAATTCAAGTGAACGAATGTGAATTGTGCTTGAAGGTTCCTCGTGAATTGGGCTGAATTTCAAGAATTTCTACACAAGAAAAAAAATAAATACCGATATGAAATTGAATTTAATGACAAAACAGGTGCCTGCATGACGTCATCAGTTGACTGAAGCAGCAAAGTTAACTTGCATTAAAAAAAACAATTAGTTGACTGAAGCAGGAAAGTTTCATGCATGAAGCAATCAGTTGACTGAAGCAGCAAAGTTAACTGCATGAAGCAATCAGTTGACTGAAGCAGCAAAGTTAACTGCATGAAGCAATCAGTTGACTGAAGCAGCAAAGTTAACTGCATGAAGCAATCAGTTGACTGAAGCAGCAAAGTTAACTGCATGAAGCAATCAGTTGACTGAAGCAGCAAAGTTAACTGCATGAAGCAATCAGTTGACTGAAGCAGCAAAGTTATCTGCATGAAGCAATCAGTTGACTGAAGCAGCAAAGTTATCTGCATGAAGCAATCAGTTGACTGAAGCAGCAAAGTTATCTGCATGAAGCAATCAGTTGACTGAAGCAGCAAAGTTATCTGCATGAAGCAATCAGTTGACTGANCGCCAAGAAAATTCACCATATCGATATTGAAAACGTTTCGGAGTCCAGCTCCATCATCAGTTCGACTAAACTAAAAATGAATAAAATCACTTTAAAAGTCAAAATTCAAAGACAGACATAAAACCTAAACAAGACCTAACATTATATCGAAATAAACAGGACTAGTTATGAACAACTTAGTCCTAGGGGTACGACAAGAATATATGTAATAGATGCCTCAGATGTAATAGCCGTAACCTGGCTCAGATGTAAGAGCCGTAATCTGGCTCAGATGTAAGAGCGGCAACCTGGCTCAGATGTAAGAGCCGTAACCTGGCTCAGATGTAAGAGCCGTTCTCGGACTCAAATGTAAGAGCCGTTCCCTGACTCAAATGTAAGAGCCGTTCCCTGACTCAGATATAAGAGCCGTTCTCGGACTCAAATGTAAGAGCCGTTCCCTGACTCAGATGTAAGAGGCGTTCCCTGACTCAGATGTAAGAGGCGTTCCCTGATTCAGACATAAGAGCCGTTTCTTGGCTCAAATGTTAGAGGCGTAAATCTAAAGCATTTTATTCTTTTTGTGCTAAGCTTGAAGTTAAGAGCGCCGGCTCGTTATGATGAATTAGCAGTCGTGGCCTCGAAGCAAGACGAATGAGGATTACAGCGCGTAGGCCTGGGGTGAGAGAAATTGTTGTTACCCTCGCGCCGCCGAGGGGAGGAGGAGAGTGAGGGAAGTGAGGGAAGAACATAGTTATTTAAAGATGAGGGTGGGGCAAAGATGTCTGAGGAACTTAGAGGGTAAAATGGGGAAAATTATGAAAATCGAGGAGAATTTGGGCTGAGATGTGTGAGAAAATTAAGGGGTAAAAAATTTTATACGTAAGGGTAGGGAAAATTATAAAAATCGAAGACAATTTGAGAAGCTTTAGGTGTGTGGCTAGAACTATGAAAATTCGAGTGAAAAGAGAAAGTAAAGAAACTTTGATTTCACATATGTATCTCCATACAAGCAATTATGTATAAAGCTTACATTGTACATAGATTCTAGTTTGTTGTGGTATATGCTTGTGTGGCACACACAACAACATGCGATACGCAGATTAAAACTGTGTATTATAACAACTCATTTTCCCCGTAATTTATATTCTTAAATCTAATCTTAGCTATGCCTTAAAAACCTAAAAATATGATACTGGTTATAGTGCAGCACATCTGGACATCATGGAAGGTGGTCGGGACTGCGGATCCATCTATCGTGGCGGCGGTCACTGAACTTACGCTGTCCGTCAAAGTATAAAACTCTCACAATATTGCTAGCAACAAATGTGCCAAGTTTCTTATAATGAAACGAGTTGCTGAACGCCTGCCTACGTCTGATGAATGCTGAAACACGGGGTGGATTCAACCAATTCGCTTCGACCGAGGCAGTGAACGGACATTTTTTAGTTCAAATGAAAAATATTGACGGGCAACCAACATACAAAAAATGTATATTGGTTGTACATACAATATATGTACATAAACATTCAATAAATGATGGCTTCCGTTATGATTTGAGTTCTTACGCTGAGTCATAAAAATTTAAAGCAAGAACTGGAAAATTTTGACATTGGAGAGAAAATAGGTGTTGATAAATTTGTACATGAGCGAAAAACTTCAAAGTTTGAACAAAAGTGTTCCAAAGTGTGTTTTCAAAATTTGAAAAAACACTACACATAAAGAAGAAAGAAAAGCGGATAGAACAAATTCTGTAGGATACTAGTCCAGGTATTGAATGTCACTTTCCCACAAAATTATCTTGAAAATATTTTATTTTAAATCCCCATTTCTGAAGCGATGTAAAGGTATGCTATATGAGCAGGCTTCAAATTTCTATCGCCAAAACAAGCATTTGGAAGAAGTTTTTAAAGGCATTTTCATTCCTCATCACAAAGCAGTAATCAAGCCTCCTCCGGGAAGCAAAACCATATCATTTCTTCTTTTTCATCACAAAGCGATATACAAGCATGAGAAGATAGGCATAAGAATTTCATTCCACAAATTTCTATCAACAAAAACGGGCATTTAAAGAAAGCATTTTCGTTCCTCATCGCAATTTGGTAATCGTGCCTGCGTGGGGAAGGGTAATAATTCAATTCCTCAATTCTTCATCACAAAGGGGTATAGATGCACGAGAGGAAAGGCTTAAGAATTTCATTCCACAAATTTCTATCACCATAAACATTCATTTGAAGGAAGGCATTTTCATTCTTCAATTCCGCATGAGACTTTTGAAGGAAGCCCCAAGTATTTCCATCAACGGACAGACTCAGTTTGAGAACAAACAAAATTGAAGAGGAAACAACTTGCATCATTTGTCGGCATATTGACATGAACTTCTCTATTTCATGTCACCAACTTTAACAATTTTCGGTTTCGTCTTGACTTAAGTCAGCAAGCGAGAGGCATGCGTCGCTAGCGGACAGTAAAGTTCTTATTAAACAGCGCATCACACGATAGCATAATAAATTCATGTGAATGAAGTGAACAAAACAAGTGAACAATTAATGTGTGACTGCAAAGTAGCCATCGACTTGTTTAAGATATAAATTTTGTTCTAATTTGAATCACAAATGAATAGTTTACCTCAAATTAACTTTTAACTGTGTTGGACTGTATTTTGTCCATTAGCGTATTATAAATTGTAGTAATGAACTAATAAATGTATGAATAAATTTCTTCATACACTTTATTGAAGGAGTAGATTGTCAACGTTCGCACCGTCCATGAAGAATATCTTCGATCAATAAAATGTTTTACTTCTTGTTTAATTGAGCTTGTGATCAAAATTTACACAGATTGTCTCAGCACATAACTCACTTTGCTGTATTTAATCCAATAATTTAATATAAACACACTGTATTGTATAGGAGAGCTGTCGTCAGGTAACAAGGAATGCTTCGTAATAACACCTTCGAAACTCTATGGCCAGGTATCGAATATTCCAACACAATATCGACTACAGACTATCCATTTGAGCGCATTTTCTTGGAGTGGTCCGCAGAAAGCATGGCTGCAATACGATATGCAATTTACATACCTAAAGTCAGTCGCATGCCGGGGCGCGTGATCTTGTTAAAACACTTCAATGCCTTTTCAATATATTATTTGAAGCCTACGCCGGCTCCAAGTCATGCAGAAATCCAATATACCTTAGCATAAACAACTGAAGTGATGAGGCTGGGCGTTTTGGGGGAGTGTGTGTGTGTGTGGTGAAGTGTGTGGTGTAGTGGTGCATCTGGAAGGAGTGTGAATGTGGTGAAGTGTGTGGTGTAGACGTGTGGCTTGGGGGAGTGTGTGAGTGTGGTGAGGTGTGTGGTGTAGTGGTGCATATTGAAGAAGTGTGTGTGGTGTTGATGTGCAGCTAGCTTGGGGAAGTGTGTAAATGTGTGGTGTATATATGCGGTTGTGTGATGTGTGTGGTTGAAGTGCGTCTGCGTGATGATGTGTAGTGAAGTGACATTGACATTAAATTGCAGGTTAGGGGCAGTGATGTAAATAATTAAATTCTGCACAAATGATCTTCAAATTGTATTTCTGCAAATCCTTATTATTTGAAAAATGAATGATTACACTGATTACAAGGTTTCGACCCCCTATAGTCTTTTTCATCGGATTATCATGCCACACACTCCTAATCATCATCACGATGATAGTATTCAAGGTTATGCTCACACAAGATGTTGATAACATTTGGGATGATTCTGAGTCAGATCTGAATGAATTGGTTATTCATTTATGCATGTTGGTATATAACGCATAAGGCAAGTGTGGCAATAACTCCACGCGTTCAAACATTGCGGCCGTGCAAGACTAAAACGCAAGTTTGTACGAATGACTCAGCGAAATGCGTCTTCTGCAATCATGTTAAAGACCATGGAAACGGGCAGAATTCGTTCTGCATAATCATGTGTTCTGAACATACGCAAAACTGTCGAGTGTCAGGCCAGCGGCATTCTTCTGAATGTGCGAGCAGTGCATGTCAGGGTACAGCCTACTGGCAACAGGCAAGTTGATGTAACAGGAGCTGTATTGTAACAGCGGTACAGACTGTAACTTTACTGGCAACAGACGACTTGATGTAACAGGAGCTTTATTGTAACAGCGGTAAAGACTGTAACTTCACTGGTAACAGACGAGTTGATGCAACAGGAGCTTTATGTAACAGCGGTAAAGACTAATTTCACTGGCAGCAGACGAAGAAACGACAGCAATTTGTAGAAACAGCAGCAATTTGTAGAAACGGCAGCAATTTGTAGAAACGACAGCAATTTGTAGAAACAGCAGCAATTTGTAAAAACAGCAGCAATTTGTAGAAACTACAAAAACATGCGAGAAGTCAATGTGTGGAATCAAAGTAACCAAGAGTAATTTTGTCTGTATTTATGGTTGCCATATGAATGGTCTCATCTTTTATCGTTGTCATCCATTATTGTCATCCAATTTTTTATTGTGCATATTGCCTGTCATTATAAAACGATAGTGGCAGCGATCACACCTTGTTTCTTGGGTAATTAAATCTGAAGGCGTAGTGTGATATCGCAAAGTTATACTTGTCTATACAGCTGTCAGTCGAAGCAAAATTCAATGAAAAAGTTAACATGGAATGGATGACCACAATATAACGTGTATTTTGAAAAAAATGAGAAAAAATCCTTATGGTTGCCGTACATAAAATGACTATAGGCATAGGTTACACGCATATTGCGCTTCCAGTGAACGCTGCATTCTGCCTCCCGGTTGCATTCGGTGCATCCATTCACAGTGAGACTGTTTAAAAGCTGGCAATATAGTTTTCGTCGATTAGAAAATTATGAAAATGTTTGGAATTAACCGTTTAAATTTGTAGAGCATTAATTTTTGAAGAAAATGTCATGTTTGACATTCTATCAATTTTACATAACAGATGAAATTCGTGTTGATCAAAAATATCACGAACATTCGAGAAATGAAAGAAATTAAAACTATCAAGTTTATTGACTTTATGCATTAAACATCGCGTATAGACTTGAGCTTCAAGTATAAACTTTGAAGCGATTTCTTTAATCAAAAATTTTTCAATGTCAAACTATCTCATTCATATTCCACCAAGAGATTTGACAGTGCGGAAAAAATCCCAGGCAGGAAACGAAAAGGAACGGTTAGTTTTACTTTGCAAAATTAACAGAAAATTAAAAAAATATATAAAATCCTATAATTTCAAATGAATTATATTGCATATTTCCCAAATAAACAAAAATCCCTAGACAATAATTAGCCAGATTCAAACAGTGTTTAGAATCTTTGATAAATGCAAAGTGCTCCGCAATGCAAATTTTCACTTTTTCGTAAGTAATACAACAAATAGTGAGTTTGCTGCTCGTGCTGATATCATTGATGAGGTACGCCGCCGTTGAACAGATTTAGGAAAATCTAAGCATTTGCAACTTGGTGATGTAAGAAAATAAATTAAGAAACTAATCCAAACTTCTATCAAAAAACATTAAAGTAAGGGAGTTATTTTTTGCTTGTCATATACTTGGAAAAATACATTTGGTTGTTATCATTTTTATGGAGCTGCAAAACTTAACTATTAATCAATCCATTATAACATAATTTGATTAAAAATGTAGCTTTCATGGCTCCAATGAATATTAGGATGACAAATTGATATAATTTCCGTATGTGTGACAGAGAAGAAAGTCATTATTAATTCAAGTGGCACTGAACGTACTTTGAGTGGAAAATAATCAACGAATTCATTCATCGATAAGTTTCTTTAACTATTTTGAATATAATTCATCGATACCTTTTGAAGCAAATACCTCAAAGAAAGCGCTACCCACCATCACCGAATTCTGCGTAAATAAAGGATGATGCGTTAACTGGAATTACTGGATTTAATTTAATAACTAGACAGTATGTTTTAAATATTCATAAATTTGAGTACCAGAGCCAATGCGATGAAGCAATATTTGCTTACAGGGACATAAATAAATTCAAAAGAAGCAAGAGAGAATACGTAAAGGGAATGTTGCAGGGAAGCTTGTTTAATTTGTCACATTCCAGAGCGCGCGTCACATTTTCGAAACTGTAGCCTAGGCCTCCCAATTCTCTCTGTTTTCTAGTTAGAGCGGAGACTGCTTTAGTTGGATGCAAGCGATGCGCATGCGTTTAGTTATGTATGTATTTATTCGGGAAGGTGTGCATTGGAAGCGACGCCACGGAAATGCATAAATACATATTAACAAGAGCACGGAGTGTGAGTGAGAGAGAGGGAGGTCTCTGGATAAAGCCCTTTGCTGCATTTACATCCGGGGTTTGTCTGCTTGTGAAACACAAATTCGATGTTGGATTTTCGATGCATCAAATGAAAGTCTGGATTCAAATATTATTCCTTCGCAGGCACACTGACCTGGCTGTATATATGCTCAATAAATACATAAATAAAAGTGATGATGACGTATATACTCATTGACTGTTTCCTGTACAATTATGAAACGCATCAGGTGCCACACGCGTAATCTAGTTTATAAATTTAAAGTTAACTGAAAAAGCAAGCCCTTGAGAAATGAGCATGAGACTTGAATACACACAGCCTGGATACGGAGTAACAGTAAACTGAGAGTGAAACGTTGAGAGTATGAAAGTATATTAAGACTTACATATGGCTGACAACAATTCAGCCTAGCATGCAGTTTATTTATTTCTTAATAATGATAGCAGAAAAGTTTTGCAAAAAGCAGGAATTTGATCAACTGTATTTGATTTCAAACAAAAACAGAGAAAAATAATAAAAAAGGAAGGTAAAAAAAGAAGTAACAAATTAAAGAAATACTGAAAAAATTAAAACAAAACAAAACAAAAATTTTTACTTTTTAAATTGTTTAAACAAAAATTTTTTATTTTTTGAAGACAATACAAATTGTTATTATTATTTGTTTTTTGAAGGCAGTACAAATTTTCTTAAAGAATAAATTGCACTCACTAAGTCCAAAATGGAAGGGTTAATTTCATCATTGTTACTCAACGTTAAGAATATGTTACCTAATGAAAGCAGAACCAACCTGAAAGTGAAGTATCGGCGCCGACCCCAGGCGGCAGACCGGCGTACGAATTACTATTGTCGAGGTCCGGGGCTGTACGAATAATTATTGTCGAGGTCCGGGGCTGTACGAATAATTATTGTCGAGGTCCGGGGGCTGTACGAATAATTATTGTCGAGGTCCGGGGCTGTACGAATAATTATTGTCGAGGCCCGGGGGCTGTACGAATAACTATTGTCGAGGCCCGGGGGCTGTATGAATAATTATTGTCGAGGCCCGGGGGCGTACGAATAATTATTGTCGAGNTAATATGGGCCCATAATTTGCTTGATATAAACCCATAGTTTTCTTGATATAGGTCCATAATTGCTTAATATGGGCCCATAATTTGCTTGATATAGGCCCATACTTTGTTTGATATGAGCTTATAATTTAAACCCTAACTGAATGCATGAGGAAAAATATGATTTTGCTGAGATACTGACGGTATTTTTTCATATAATTATAACTTATGACCCATTCATTCGTTATATTGGCGGATGAGAGCATTTGCAAATAAAATTATCCCAGACCCATTGAAGCAATCATATCAATGTAAATGTCATTTGACATTCAAATAATACACAGAAAACACTTTAATTCTTCATGAAAATACTTTTAGGCATGTCTACGAACTTGGTCGAAGAGGTACTCGTGCCAACAATGAAGTGGTATAACTTGGCGCCACTGGTGCATGGAATTTCATAACAATTAATTGCCATAGAAACACAGAGGAAGATTAGGTTTTAAATGCACAGATAATTACAGAAAATTCTATTCTATACGTTTTGACAATTCATTATAGAAATTATTCTGAACTTATTGTAAAATAAGTAAGCCGAATTTCAACTAAGGCCTTCGAATTTCATGAAAAAATGAGCCACTGTAAGAAGTCGTCGAACAATATAAGTTATTGCTAATAACTACTCCTTAAGATTATTAATTATTAGTTATTAATTTTATTAATTATTAAGAAGAATTATGATGGATGATAACCTCAGATCTCGGTTTAGTTTCTTCTAAGCATAAGTATGAGTAGGAGTTATTTTCAGTTCAAGTAGGTGAGAGTAATGCAAAGTATATATAGGAGCGTGTAATGCTAAGGAGACTCGCGTATTGCTAAGTAGTTAGGCTTGTGAAATGTTAAGTAGGCGCGCGTAATGCTAAGTGAACTCTAGTAATATTAAGTAGGTGTGCGTTTTGCTAATTTGGAGCGCGTAATACTGAGTATGTGGGGGTAATGCTAAGTATTAGCGCCAAATATTAAGTAGGTACACGTGTAATGCTAAGTCGAAGCACCTAATATTAAGTAGATACACGTGTAATGCTAAGTAGTAGCGCCTAATATTAAGAAGGTACACGTGTAATGCTAAGTAGTAGCGCCAAATATTAAGTAGATACACGTGTAATGCTAAGTAGGAGTGCCTAATATTAAGAAGGTACACGTGTAATGCTAAGTAGGAGCGCCTTATATTAAGTAGGTACACGTGTAATGCTAAGTAGGAGCACCTAATATTAAGTAGGTGCACGTGTAATGCTAAGTAGTAGCACCTAATATTAAGTAGGTACACGTGTAATGCTAAGTAGTAGCACCTAATATTAAGTAGGTGCACGTGTAATGCTAAGTAGGAGCACCTAATATTAAGTAGGTGCACGTGTAATGCTAAGTAGTAGCACCTAATATTAAGTAGGTGCACGTGTAATGCTAGGTAGGAGCGCCTAGTATTAAGAAGGTACACGTGTAATGCTAAGTAAGCGCCTAATATTAAGTAGGCACACGTGTAATGCTAAGTAGGAGCGCCTAATATTGAGTAGGTACACGTGTAATGCTAAGTAAGCGCCTAATATTAAGTAGGCACACGTGTAATGCTAAGTAGTAGCGCCTAATATTGAGTAGGTACACGTGTAATGCTAAGTAGGAGCGCGTATTGCAAGAAACTGCAAGTCATGCGAGCGTATTTACCCAGCAATGCAGTGTAGCCACGAAGCAAGTGTGCGGAACTTAGGCCATCGTTCTATCAGACGACTTAAATTTTACGAGGTAATAATATGAGTGTGGAAAAAAAACTATGAGATTGCAGCTAAATCGTCATAACAATGAATATTAAATATAAAATTTATATTAATGATCGTGTATTGATGTTCAATGGTTAGTAATTATACAGAAAATAAATAGTTCTTTATCTGTTCCTGAGAGCATGATGCGCTACGCAAGAACTTACTTGACCTTCAAGCTAGAACTTTATCTTAACTCGAGAACTGTACCCTCACGGTATAACTTTATCTTCATATTAGAACATGGCCTTCACGCTAGAACTTTATCTTCACACTAGAACTTGACTCTCAAGCTAAGACTTTATCTCCACTCCAGAAATATACTCTCATTCTAGAACTATATCTTCACTCTAGAACTATACCCTCACAGTATAACTTAAGCTTTACACTAGAACTTTACCTTCATACTAGAACTTGGCCTCACTTTAGAACTTGACTATCACTCCGGAATTTGCCCTCACTAGAACCACTTAATTATTAACCCATTAATAGCAGCATCCCATGAAACGATTTTAACGACAACCTTCTGTCTCATACACTTTAGTTTATGCTCCAAAAATAATAAAAAAATATATATATAGTCTGACTCAATAACTGTTCAATCGAAATTTATTCGATTTATTACAGTACCGCTTTCATGCAATAATAATACTACATTTAAATTTATTTCTCGACATGAAAACAGAAATAAAATGAAAAACATTTATTCCGACATGAAAAAAGAGTTCTTTTTATATAAGCTGAACAATCACTAAATATACAATGATGCAGAAGTCCAAGACGTAATCATTCCCTCTAGCTGAGGTTCACAACGTCCTGCTAAGTTTCCCTTCAAATATTCATTGGCAATTTTTCATGCTTTACAACTGATCATAACAAAATTTAGAATCGCCCCAGCTTCTGGTAATGCAAATCAGAAGCTGCCGCGCCTGTAAATTTTCACTGGCTAACAAAATTTAGAATCGCCCATCTGTAAATTTTCACTGGGTAACAAAATTTAGAGTCGCCCCAGCTTCTGGTAATCCAAACCAGAAGCTGCCGCGTCTGTAAATTTTCACTGGGTAGTTACAGAGCGCCGTGTTGGTGCCGGCGCGTTGACGACGCGTTACGAGCCTCGTATTCCTGTACATCGACCGGAGTCTGCAAAGACAGGACCGGAGATCTCTTAATTATACGCCGCATAATAAGAAGTCAAATAGACATCATAGGGTAAATATGTGGAGGCGAACGGGGTAAACATGTTGGCTTGCGTTAATATTTACCTTACCTTGAGAAAATAGTCTCGAGATATGTAAATAAGGCGAGACTTTCCGCTCCGCGGCCTCGCAGCGCCGGCCTTCCTGGAGTGATGGAGTGGGGGAGGGGGTGATGAGGGAGTGGTGAGGTGATGAGGGAGTGGTGATGAGTGAGGTGGTGATGAGGTGGGGAAGAGAGGGAGTGGTGAGGTGGGATGAAGTGGGGAAGAGGGAGTGGTGAGGTCACTGAGGTGGGATGAGGTGGGGAAGAGAGGGAGTGGTGAGGTGGGATGAGGTGGGGAAGAGAGGGAGTGGTGAGGTGGGGAAGAGAGGGAGTGGTGAGGTGGGGAAGAGAGGGAGTGGTGAGGTGGGGAAGAGAGGGAGTGGTGAGGTGGGGAAGAGAGGGAGTGAAAGAATGCGCTGACCTGAGAATACTATAGGAGCTGGGGTAACCGGGGGTTACTGAGTAATAAGTCAGCAAGAAAGTAATATGAGGTAATAATGTACAGTGCAATTAAGCGGAGCAGTGCGGTAGGTAGGTGACAGCGAGTAAGAATAAGTACCACGAGTATAAACGTAGGAATAAGCGAACTATGTGCATCGAAATAGGAGCATGAGTGATCAAAGCCAAATCAATGCAATGAGGTCTGCTAATAACAAGAACAAAATACAATAGTTACGGAAGGATATAAATCATTTCAGATGAAGCCAAACTTACAAACCGCTCAGCATATAAACGCTGGCAAACAAAAGCGTCAAATTGATTTTCATGCACGATTATTTCTCTATCAATGGCGCTGACAACTGCAGTAAACTAGGCTCAATTTTAAACCCGACAGTCATTCAAAGGAGCGTTCAATATCAGACTAATATTGCGTTCAGGAACTCGGAGCGAGCTATCGACCAACAAAAAACCGTAAAATATTCTAATATCACTCATTGTATCTCATGAAAAACAAATAATTTTCAGCCTAAAATATTGAAATTATAATTTTACGTGTAGTTTGTATGATAATATAAAAATAAGTTGTATGCAAATAAGTGTACAAGATGTCTGTGTGGACACAACATGTATGGTCCATTTGACAAGCGCCTGGCACACGTTGGCCGGTCCGGCCTTTCTTTCGGATTCTCGACGAGTTTTATAAAGGCTATTGTTTGTTAAAAACGAATAACAGAGACTCCATTTTAGCTTCTCAATTGGACACCAAATGTTTAAATTGTTTCATTTGCGAGGGAGTTAAAGAGATCGAGAGAGAGAGAGAGAGAGAGAGAGAACGGTAGGAAGGGACTGTCATCATTTTCCATTGGGTTTTTAATTGGAATTTTCGTTCGTCAATAACTGGATGAGAACACATGTGGTCTGCCACTAGAAAGCCTTCATGAAGACTCCCGCGTACAGCAAGCTTTGTGGTCTTGATAATTGTTCTCGTGCTAATCATAATGAGAGATTTATAATGAGTATTAAATTTAAATGTTTACCCAACTTTGAAGTCAGGTGACTCCTCAAATATTAATTAATATATCGGCAAGCAGAATTAACAAAAACTTACTTATAAATGCCAAATTATTTAAATGTCAATGTAGAATAAAGCATCTTTCAGAACTAATTTCTTGGCTGCCTTTCTAAACATTCAACTCACGATTGAAAATATTCGTACGGTGCTGTGTGTGCCACGCTTCATTTCAGAAGAACCTCTCACTATTCAGTGAGAGGTTCTTCTGAACTTCAACTCAGCTTTCACTGCAGAGCCTGTGGAGTTTGTGCGGACCAAGCGATTAATTTTTTCGTTAAAACGCATTGGTAAGCACGTTGATAATGCTCGATAATTAACATTTTAGTGCCGGCAGGACATTCAAAATATTTATCTTAGCTTTGGTAATTGACTATATTGCTAACCATGACTATCGCTACATTAACAATATTGAAGCTTGGAGGGTAACGGCATTGTGGGCAATACTACGTAACATAATAATATCACAAACACCGCCTTAATCATATATAAGGAATCTTTTTAGTCGAAAATAAGTTCCATGTTTAAAACTTATTTTCAAACAATTTTCCAAACTCTAATAAAATTTACCTTATAACACACAAAGTCATAAATTTAGCAGGCACAGACAGAATATTTCTTGCATTTGTTCCCACGTCGTAAAAGTTTTCTCATTTGGTGCGCATTTTATCAGAGCACGCGCGCGCGTCCCGCAATTTACGCTTCACGCAAAGCAGAAGACGATATCTTATATTCTGTGGCGATGATCCTCATTTGGTCATTTTTCAGAGTGCTTTGTTTTGGTCATGATGAATTTATATCGGCAACTTGAGTAGAAGTCGAGTAAGACAAAAGTGCGAAGTTTGAAGCCTATGATGAACGATGCGCTTCGAGGGCCTTTGTAACTTTGACGAGATGGAAAGTAAGGAGCATTCATAAATATGCGAGACGGCTCGTTCCTAAATACTTGATGGTAGAGCTAGCACAGGAGACCATGCTAGATTTACGGTCTTATGGACGGTCTCATTTATAATCAGCAACGAGAAATATGAAGTCGGGATACAAAGGCAACCAGACTTAGGGTCGTTTAATGAGGCTTCATTTTAGAATGCGTATCATTAAACGCATTATTATTTCTATGGGTAAAGAGGCGATGTATTCCTTGTTTCTTTTTTTGGACGAATGGACGAATTTTTATACAACTTAAATTTTTTCCGATACCTAGAAAATTGAGAACCTCGGCACTGGTGTGCGGCTTATTACTTAATAATTTCGAAGAAGCAATTTTAGATATTTATTTGTAAACGAGTTATGAAGGATGACAGAATTTATCTACTGTTGTAGTATAAATGAGACAGTCTTTCAATTCAAGTCTTTCAAATAAAATCTTTAAAATTCAAGTTTTAATATCTCTGTAAATAATATCCACTTTTTTTTGTTGTACGATTTGACGGAATTTAAACTTGAATCAATTCAAATTCTCATATATATGAACGTCTGATAAAAAAATTGTGTAAACCACCCAAATATGTGAACATATCGTTTCTCCATGGTATAGGTATGTAGTGCAAATAATCCACTAGAAACATACCAGCCAAAATATACCATATCATAAAATATACCATAAAATATACCATACCATGTCAGAAAAAATTATTCTTAACGTCGTACGGTTTGTAAAATCAATAAATGACTATATTCGTAATTCATCTTTGATGAAATCATAATTCACAGGGACTTCCGAAATTCTCTTTTGAATCTGTATTAGATGAGTATCATAATTCTTAATGGATAATCAATTATCTAAATATTCACAGATTTAAAAGATGATATCAATGCACTGAAAAACTTCAATTTTACAGATCCGAATCCATCAATCTGTCGAGCATTGAACCTCTTCTTCATAGCCTGATTAAAAATATGTATGAGTTGCATAACCTAAGTAACAGGTAAATAAAATTGACATTTATATTAAGAATAAATTTAATATAGGATGACTAATAGATTTATAATATATCTCATTTTTATGATTTACCACATGTAAGATATCTATGATATACTGCAAATCAAAATGGCACATTTCCAGTACTATCTCCATTACCTAAAAAATCATAATTAATTTTCAATTTCATTTTATATACAAAATGCTAAAAGGTTGTCGGGAAGTGCAACTTAATCTCTAAATCGGATTAAATATTTCAATTTATAGATTAAAATTATTATATCGTGTTTCAATGACCGCAAGCTACATTTTCCAAATACGGGCATGTAAACTGTGCATAGATGTTCAATTAAATCATCGGTCAGAAGAATGAACTTTTTTTTAAATGATAAGTACTTTAGATTTGATGGAAATGATCCTATATATGTACATTAAGCTATACTGATTACGTCTAGAAAACATGAGACCTTAAGCCTAGATGTGCATTAAACTCTCTAGTGATATCAGCAATTCTAGGAATCGCAATAATAGTAAAGATCGAAACGTATGAAACGTACGAGCGCGAAGTTTGAGCCACAAGTTGTCGGCCCTTCAAAAGGCAGATATCAATCTCGCTCTCTGGATATTGCCTCGATAAAAAATAGAAAAGAAATAAAGAGAACTTCTCGGAGAACTAATTGTGCAGATCAGAAGATATATCGACAGGCACTTAAAATTACGTTCGAAGAAACTCGTTCCGTTCGCGCATGTGCTCGAAAAATCAGGGCATTCATTCGTTATCTTGAATTCGTAGTACTGGAGTAATGACGTGATAAATTTAATTAAACGATAAATTTTCATGTTATACAATGAATTTTTAGAACTTTTGTGATCAAAATTATTTGTATAATCCTTCAAGGCACGCGAATGCCGCTAAAGATATATTAATTAACAAAAGTGTAACAGTGTTTCACAAATTAATAGGCATTTAATTCTGAAATTCACTTCATTTAGGTTATATTGATAGCAATTCTCCTGTGATTGTTACTAAAAAATTTTACAGAGTATAAGGAGAAGAAAGGAACTCTCGGGCGGAGGGCAGCTTGTAATAAAAATTATTTCACAGCTGCCATTAATGAAGCTAAATTTACTGCCCCCTGTGTATGGGATCATGTGCATGTTGGGTAATAATTCTTAATTTTCATATAAGTAATCATCAAATTATGCAAACATATGCGCTATTACTCCGGAAATTAAATTGCTAGCTTATAATTTTTATTATTACATCAAATTAACCTAACTAAACTGCTCCGGAATTTTCACTGCTAGCTAATAATTATTATTATTATTTACAAGTGACATCATATAACAGACGTCATGCCACTGCCTAGCAGGTATATATGGCAGCCAGATTATCAGCTTGCATTTCGCTTGATATTTCCTCGCGTCTAGACACAATAAACGTCTAGACAATAATCGACTAATGCTATTAATGATGGTGAATAAATAATTATAAAATAATTAATTAATATAATTAATGAATAAAATATTTATGTCCGGGTTTATCCGGAACCCGTTCTTCTTAGTGCATTTTCCTCACCACATACGAAGTCAATCGAAGGGAATATAATACCTATATATATTGTACTGTACATAAAAAGAAATATTAGTTATAATAACAAAAATTTTGCGAACATTGGGACATTTTTCTCATCTATGAGAAAAATCAGGTTTAATGACATTTTGACTCGTCTTAATTCGATCCTTATGAGGGAAGAGTTGATAAATGCACAGTAAAATGAAGTTCATGATGTTAATACTTTAGTTCTCAAAATTCAGATAACAATGATTTATATATATATATATATATGACGGAAAGGAAATTTGTTCGAACGGGCGGTTTAGGTTAAAAAGTAAGAATTGCCGCACATGTAAAAGTTTCACAGACAGAACCTTGCGCATAACCTTATAGGATATTACATGTAGAATTGTGAAGCTGCGAGCAAAAGGCTCACTATTTTTAATGTCCAGTTACGCTTCTCATATTTCCCCATAAATTGCGGATTTGGAGAAAAAATCCTGTTCTTAGGAGAGTCAAAAATATGCAAAGAAATACCCGCAGAAATTCGCGAGAAAAGTGTGTTGCTAACATTAAAATTTAAGGCACTTTCCTGCAACATTATGTTTGAATATTTCATGGAGTAGAGATTAAGAATTCTAAAGAAAATACAGCAATTTCATTATATTTTGAGAATGGATAATATTTGTTTGGTACAGCCACAGATTCAGAGAATTCTCGTAAAATCATCGTACTAAGGAAAATTTTAATGCACCAAAAATAAAAGTGAAATATTTTAATTACCATTCATTCACAAAACTGCTACTTGCATTCGTTATCAAAAATTATGTAGTGCAAACTTTACAGATTTTTCATTTTCTCCACTAGAGAGAACAATTCAAGCAAAATAAAGAATCATATCAATAAAATAACTCTAATGCTGAAACTCTCTCATTTCTCGCGGCATATGAGCGATGACCAGCCAGCGCGCAGCTCAAAAATCATTCATAATTTAAAAAAATCGAAGGCGAGTCTAAAAATTTGATGTTAAGATAGTCCTTGCAAAGCTGTCATTGCTGGAGCCGACTTCTCTGGACGTCGACCGTACCTGCTAATTACGAGCTGAAATTATTGACTGCGCTCTTACTACAGAAATATCATCGAGAAATGGCGTCACCAAAAGCGCCATTTCGGGTGTTATTCAATGAAATAATTTCGAAAATTTGAGACCGTTGATGGCTTTGTTTTGCACCAACCGACGTAGACAGATAAAATATTCGCATGACGCCGGTAAAATTGAAATGAAAGCGCCATAAGGTTCAACATGTTATTCTTTTGATAATTATTCGGTGTCACGCATAAATTCAGGCAAAATGTTCTCATACGTTTCATTTTTGTACTTAAGTACGAATCACATATGTTGGCAATTTGTTATTATTAACGCAATGAAGTTGGCATTGAAATTGTTAGGGTTAATAAGGGTTCGAATTTACCTATAATCGAGTCCCGGGTTATAACGGGCTAGAAATACAGTCTTTTTTCAATTGACTCATATAATCAACTTTCTGGTAACATAGATAAAAAATAATATAATCATGAAGTAATAAAATAAATTAACACAGTGTTACACATGTAGCTAAGCGATGCAGGCGTGGCACAGTGAAGTGAACAAAGGGAACAGTGAAGTGTTCTTGCTTTAGAAACCAAGTATGGACAGGCAACCTAATTTCAATTACTAATTAATAGTTAACCTAATTTTAATTACTTATTAATAGGTAACCTTATTTTCAATTTATCTCTGTACAACTTGCTAAGCGCTCCGCAACTGCAGTTTTTTCTAAAAGAATGGCAAGGCTCATAATGAGTAGATGGATAGCACTTCAGAAAATAATTTATGGATAAAAAGTTTTACAATGGAACCGAATAAATTCAGAACTGAGAGAAAAAGAATTCAAAATAACTGATGTCTATTATATAAATTCTTGACTTTCTAACATTTTTCTTTGTAATTTTTTCAAATGAAGAACACTCTTTAATTTCCCCAGCACTATTTTATTAATGAATTTTAATATTTCCTTTCTTATTTTAATGATAATGTTTTGGTAAAATCTTCTAAAAAAATATTGTTTGTCCCTTCCCCCCCACCCAAAAAAAACCATCATTCTTCAGTCCCCGTCAGTCTGACAAATAAAATCTAGTTCCGGCCGTGAATTTTTCCCAACAACCAAACTATTTCTAGAGCAAACTAAAGTCATATTTCGTTGTGTCCAGGAAGCGAGCGAAGTTGTGCAGGGGATTGAATTAGATCGGAGAGGATAATTTAATTTTCAATTGTCCGGCCAGGGTTTAATCGATTCAAGTGATCAAATTTAGGCTTGAGGTCAGCAGCGGATTGATGGGCAACCTAAAGCTCGTGGAAAAAAATATGGCTATAGTGGACAACTGGGACCTTACAGTTGCCAAGCCTTCGTCTTTATTTTACTGACTTTATTGCTTTAATTTTTAATAATTATAACATAGATGCAAAAATTGTAGATGTGTTAGAGAACATCGTTGATGTTCTCTAACACATCATAACATAACAATAAGTAACATCTAACATAACTATAAGTAACAACGTTGATGTTCATAAGTAATGCGAAATCTTCAAGTCTAAAACGATTAGCAACTGCGACAGCATCGGAAAAATTAACCTTAAATGGAGTTAAAATTTCGGCAGAAAATCTCGGGGATCGCAGAAACTGTTAAATTTATGTTATTAATTGAAAAATATTTTTCTTCTAACCGGACTGGTTTTCGAAAATGTTTGTTTGGAAATATACTCATCCTAGAAAAGAGCATCAATGATGAAGGAATTGCAATATGAATGAAAAGTGAGCAACACTATTTATGATACATAAGAGTCATGTATCATGTAATATAAAAGTGAATGCCACGAATATCAAAATTAACAATAACAAATAGCTCTTTGGATGGATGCAAAATTAATTAGATATGAGAACATAACTTTGGATAAAAAAATACTCGATTATGAAAAAAGGACCATTCAATGATTTAGAGGCAATTGTCCCAATAACAGCGATGAAAAAAAATTTCATTTATACGATGAAAAATGAAAGGCATACACTTGATAAATCATTTTATTATAGATCGAAAAATTTAGCAAGGTAAGTAAATAATATTGTCGTATTGTATGATACATTGTATTATACTACATTATTGTATTGTATAATACAATAATATTGATAATTGTAATATCACTAAATGAATTCATTGAATGGAAAATCCAACAACGAAACATAAGTGAGAAAAAATAAACGAGGATCACTTGAAGGTGGAACATAAATAAACGAACATAAATAAATAAATAAATAAATAAATCACTTGAAGGTGGAACGTAAATGGATCTTTTAATGGCATTTAAATAAAGTCACCGCGAGGACGCTGAGCTTATGTGCGGCCGAATGTTACACGAGCATCACAGCAACGCAATACTTAGTAACGCAACATAACAATAAGTAACCATAAGTAACAATAAGAATTAACGCAATACTTAGTAACGTAACATAACAATAAGTAACCATAAGTAACAATAAGTATTAACGCAATACTTAGTAACGCAACATAACAATAAGTAACCATAAGTAACAATAAGTATTAACGCAATACTTAGTGAAGCAACATAACAATAAGTAACAACGCGATACTTAGTAACGCAACATAGCAATAAGTAACAATGCAATACTTAGTAAAGCAACATAACAATAAGTAACCATAAGTAACAATAAGTATTAACGCAATGCTTAGTAACGCAACATAACAATAAGTAACCATAAGAAACAATAAGTATTAACGCAATACTTAGTAAAGCAACATAACAATAACCAACAAGGCAATACTTTGTAACGCAACATAACTATAAGTAACAACGCAATACATTGTATTGGATTATACCAAAAAGTAACAATAAGTAACGACGCAATACTTTGTAATGCAACATAACAATAAGTTACAAGGCAATACTTTGTAACGCAACATAACTATAAGTAACAACGCAATAAATTTGGATTATACTTTGTATTGGATTATACCAAAAAGTAACAATAAGGAACGACGCAATACTTTGTAACGCAACATAACAGTAAGTAACAACGCAATACTTCTAACGCAACATAACAATAAGTAACAACGCAATACTTCTAACGCAACATAACAATAAGTAACAAAAAGATAACAGCATTGAATCACCACGTAGATGGCATATTATAGCGTATCGAAGTGTTGAGATGACACATTGTTCCATTTACATTCAACTAACTGCTGTTTTTGAGAGACTTAATGAAAATAATTTATCACATTCAGGGTTGTGAATATCATGCCGGTTATTATTTAAAGTAATAAACACGAAAGAATTTAACGTAAACTAAAGTAGGGCGGTCGTTCAAGCCATAATTGTTGATATATTGACCCCACAAACGCGATGAGTGATCCTACACAGGCCTATAATATTGATCTGCAGCATGACCGCGGTATTTCACCTGCACAGATGAACTTTTCCCTAGGAATTTAAGTATTACAACTCCAGGTCTGACATATAGAATTAATCATCTCGCTGGAAATGCTAAATGAACAATGGAAATTTTTTCAGTGTATTAAATTATCTTAACTAAAAAGAGTAGTCTGTATGTCAATGGAGATAACTCTGTTGGATGTCCATTCTATGTTCGTGGATGTTGCAATGATTACTGTAGGTAAGACTTGGAAAATCATTACCTTAATGTAATGTTAATGTAATATTTATATGATTTCTGAGAAGATATCCCGCGTTAATCAGCCGCTAATCGTTGGAGTATGGCCCGTATTAGCCAAATGAACCGCATCTGCATGAATGTTGTGTCTCACAAACATTGAAATGTTTATATATAATCTTAAAATTTTTCACCCTGCATTCAAATCAATAAATAAGTTCTAGATATAACAAGGCAAATGTTTACGTAGGTTCAACGTACTCGGGAAGGCGTCATCGTTACGAGAGACGGCATCAAATAGTGAATTTGCAGGCACTGTAGCCGGTCATTTGTGACCTCTAAGGAGGAGTAGGAAGGCTATGAATCATGCAGTCTAGATGTAGCATTAGAGGTAAGCGTCATTTCAATTGCAAGTCCATTAGGAACCATGGACAGATATTAACTAGGATTTATTTTCTCAGGCATTGTTCTTAGAAAATAAGCGATATTCTATGGCACGAAGTGTGTGAAGTTAGAACTTGTGTCTCAAATGTCCCGTCATCTACGCGACCAAGATGTCATCAGTGGCAATGCCTTCTATGTACTCATGAAAGATGAATAGCCAATAAAATACTAAGAGTGTCAAGTCAACTCGAAATAATGAGAGGCATTACTTTAATTTAATCCAGTCTTAAATTAGCTAACATCAATCAAGTGCATTCCGATTGAACGACGCAACTAGAACCGAAGGATTGCCAGCAAAACGTCAAAGTACTCAACAATTTTGGTCGCATATAAAGATTTGTGACGGGCAATCAGGCTTGATTGCTTACGCAGATTGCAATTGATTTCACGTAAGGAAACTTCAGCCTCTTACAGGGTCACTAAAAATCGGAATATAAAATTGTTAATTAGATTCGTAACTAACAACTGTGTGAATAAATTTATTAGTTTTTAGTATAACCTTTAAGATATTACAAGCCTCTGTCACTATAGCAAATATTCAACATATTTATCAGCTGAAAAACTCCGACCAGCCAGCTAATTTAAAAGCGTTTGCATTATTGTTAATATATTTAATACAGGATAATTATTAAGTTGAGAGTATTTAGCAAATATCGATATCTGGAAATAATCACGTCAGTTAATGAGAAATCTATGCGTTTTATAAACAAAAAACTTTGGTAGTTGAGTCCTGGACATTCAATCGTTAGCTAATGGTTTATTGGTGGAGACTCAAATATAATAATCGACATAAACAACTCAGGACACACTGGCAGCAGGAAAAAGTGCAATAAATCATAATATACACTAAGTAAAACGTATACACTTTTATCTCGCAGATTGAAAAAGGAGAGAAACTAAAGAGCTCATAGGATAGATTTAACGTTCGGTCTTGAGTTCGTCTGGGATGCGAGCGCGAATCTTTTCCGTGATGGGAACTTACGCTTCAAATGTAGTTAGTCTTAAAATTGCGATCATTTACGGAAGAAGAAAAATGTTAGGTTTACTCCGGACAAATAAAGTTGGAATCAAAGTACTCCAAACATCGCTACACGCATGAAAGAACAGCACAAATGTACATGAATACGCAAGAGCTGTTTATTTATAACTAAAAACCATGATCATGTCAAATGTAGGTAATATAAATCACATAAAAGATGATTGTGGTAACAGATACCACGAAACAACTTGGCAAGCTCATTACGCGTAATCACTTGACAAATAAAATGAAAATATATGTAAAAATTAAATGAAATTAAACGAATTATAGAGCCCAGCATAATTGAAATTACGTAGAACGCTTTCACAAAATGCAATTTATAAGAGTTAAACGCCAAGTAATAGAATTATAATCTTGTTTTACCAAATGAAAATTACCAAGTATAACAAAAATTATGAAGATTTTTAACCATTAATTGTATTAGTCACCCAGCAAAGGAGTATTGCCTGAGTTACCATCGTCCAGAAGTGAGTTAAATCAAGCAACAAATAAACACTGAACGAAATGAACGCAGGGCGCTGGACACTTGACTCACGGTATCTTAAGTTGCGCTTGACGAGGCATCATGTCGAGAATAATAACCATAACGTCGAGGTAAGCAAAGCAGACAAGGTAATAAGGCAATGTTATAAAGGTAATAAACAGACGAACATGGTATGACCTCCGCATGGCAACATCAAGACTCCATCTAATTACTGGACACAATTTACACGCCAATAAAATAAGCAAGAAGGCCAGCGTATAGTATGGAAGTATCGGACACATGAAAAGTTTCAGTCGAGATTTGCCAGCTATTAAAACTGATGGCCTGCGTGCCCAAGTCAAACAATCACTACTTCACGATTTAGCCTTTACGTTTAATGCGTTACGTTTAATTTTTATACGGTGAGCATCAAATAGGGGAAAAATATTAGTAAGTTCCAAAAATTCAAAATAAACCAATTTTAAAATTTGGATACCAATTTTGGTATAAATCATTTACCCGGTACTCCAATGCTGCCAGTGTGATTTCTCTAAAGAAATAAATTATTCCACTAATGAGCGTTTAAAATCGTACTAGAAAAAATATGCAGGGGAAAAGCATAATAATTTACAAATTTTCAATGAATCTTGTAAACACAACGCGGCACGCAATCGAGTGCAAAAGGAGACAACAAACTCGAACAATACCAAACATGCAGATTCACAACGGGTAATATTGTAATATTTTAGCAAAATTTCTGGTTTTATATAAGGTACGTACCATATTTCCTGTCAATGGTCGTTGAAATTATTCATATAATTCGTCATCCGAAACATCTCCCATGCTTTCCAATGAATGCACCAAACATAAATGTCATCAATCCCTTAAATTCTTCAGTCTAAGCTTTAATTAGCTACAAAATGCGTCTACTAGCTTAGTCACTATATTTCACCGCAAAATGTCGTAAACAGTCTAAATAATGACATATAATTTGCGATGATGACAGCAGCAGACGTTAAGTTGCACTCGTAATATAAGTATTGAGATTGCATCACTAAAATTTCCGGAACACTTTAATGGCTGAATGCTTAACAACGCAAGTGCGGAGATAGCGCTCAAAATTATCACAAAACGAAGACTTTATAAATGCAAGGTTCATTTAGATGCAAATATCACCTCAGTAACCTTCTCACAACGCCACGAAAATTGCGGGAACGGCGTAGAATTTTTTCGAGACATGCGCAAACGCTCGTAAAATTATGCAGTGACGAACGAAAACTTGAGTTGAGAGCTTAGAGCCATAAAGTTACGGGGGAGAAACTGACCTCTTCTTACTGTAATTCGTGCAGCGGCGTAATGCAAAACTAACGAGCTTCTCAGTCTAGTTTGTACGACGTAATCGTGACAAGCGTAACAATGCGCAGTGACGGAAAATAAGGTACCACGCTGCCAAAACACAACGCGTACTTTCGTGCTCTATTAGGAATGATGAGTGGCTTGGCGTTACTCATACTAAAGCTCATTACGGAGTGACCTCAGATCCAGAATTTATTCACTCTTACTCATGTATGATGCATTGAAACCGATACAAACTTCTTTGTTTTTGTGAGCTGTATGAGTTATGTGAATATATAATTCAGACACTGATTCATTTCTGTTTCAAACGCAACATTTTCTCCGTTCTGGAATGACAATTAAATTTTCTATCAGTTCCATCCATCAGCTTTGAGTGATGAAACGCCAATTTATTGGAAGCTACATAGGAATAAGGTAATTTCAGAGGAATTTTCTCTGGCTTCACAGCCGACGAAGCTGATCAGGGCAACTGATTGAGCCTGCGGCCCAGAACATATGCAGCTTCATATTCTGCAGCAATTCATATCAAGAGCCGTACTGGAAACATTGCGGTATGAAATCTTGAGTTCAACTTCAACCTCTTTCTAAATTCAAAGTATTTCAGTATGCCAATTCACGAGCTCGTCTGCACTGATATGGTACTTGAGAAATAGAGAACTCCATCATAGCGGTTGCAATTAATGCAAGGTTTCACTTCGATATGACTGATCACTTATTACAGTTCGGTATCGTTTCTCTACCGACCATGACGCTGCATTTCTTTTGACGAGCTAGAAGTTCCTCTTTCAAGCACTACGACTCTTGCGGCAAAAAATGTAAATTTTCAAGTGATAGGTGAAAATAATGAAATTATTTGGACCGATCATTATTTGTGAATTAATTAATCAATTTCCTTTCCGCGCTTCATTAAATCAAAAAATTTTCTCTGAGTCACCTCGTACTAAGAGTTGAAAACACCCACCAAATCCTCTTGATATTCTAAAATGTATGAAAAGAGTTTATTCTGAAAAATCGAACGATATATACAATTAAAAAGCGTAACTCGTATATTTTTATAATTAGCCACATAAGGGAGATAAGGACTTTAATTCTATATTCTATCATTTCCTAGAGTTGATAACTAGCAAACGTATAAATGCATTGAGCGGGCAGACACAGAGGATCAAAAATGACACAAATCTAGAAATCAAGCCCACAATTTTATTTTTATGAATTCAATAGTGTCAAATCACAACAAATATTGAGTAATGCATACAATATTGCACATGATAATGTCAATACAGTCCAGAACACGATTTAACACCACTACCCTAACATTCAACTGGCAGCTATTTCTCAACTTTTTCTTTAATGTTCAGTTCAAGAGTGTCTAGCTCCTGTTGCTTTGTTTTCAAAGATCGCCTCATGGTGTTGAACTTTGCGATGATTTTCAAATCCCTCTTTCTCTCCATAGCTTCTGCATATTCATCTGCTGCTTGCTCGATCGCCTTGATGCCCTCCTCCGTACGCCTTTTCTTCTTCTTCAGTTCATCTAGCAGTTCTAGCTCTTCCAATAGAGCCTTCCTCTTCTGGGTTTTCTGGGCCTTCGCATTCTGCTCTTTCTCTTCTACCAAATAATTATTGTAGGCTGTTTTGGCACTACCAGCTGCAAGCAGCATCTTCTTGGTAATGGTCATCTTGTCCAGGCCACCAACATGGATGCAGGAGGATGTTGGCGTAGCTATGAGGATGCAGGTGCACCAGTGCTGAAGCTGCACATGCACAAGCGATATCTCAGGTGCAGGTGCACCAGTGCTGAAGCTGCACATGCACAAGCGATATCTCAGGTGCAGGTGCACCAGTGCTGAAGCTGCACATGCACCAGCGATATCTCAGGTGCGGGTGCACCAGTGCTGAAGCTGCACATGCACCAGCGATATCTCAGGTGCGGGTGCACCAGTGCTGAAGCTGCACATGCACCAGCGATATCTCAGGTGCGGGTGCACCAGTGCTGAAGCTGCACATGCACCAGCGATATCTCAGGCACACGCACACGTGAATGACTTACAGTCTCATCCACATGGGTAACATAGACACAAGTTCGAGCGGTCGGAGTTGTCGTACACAGAGATGGCTCTGCTTGAGGCCAGAAATTCTGTCCTTTCATCTCATAATTTTCAAAAATTGATTCGAGTTCACAATTGTGCGTTTGAAGACTGCATTTGATTGGAAACAATCTATATTAATGTCTGGTAAAATAATCGCAGCGTATGTAAAATAGAAGACACCTAAAAAATACTTAACAGAATTAAGGGCAGAGATCATTTGCACCCGAGGTTGTAGCGTGACACGTCAACCCGTGGCGATTAGGGTTAACACACGCAGAACAGGAAAATACTTCATTTTTATATATATTTGCAAATTACAGTATTTTCCATAATCTGAAATGAAATTCCACTACTTTTTAGGCCTGGAAAATGAAAAATTAAATTCCCGGACATTCCAGATTTCCCATGATCGGTACGCACCCTGTAGTATTTAAGAATTAATTAAATTAGTTAATCACATGTTACGACGGGTAATCTAATCACACATTTAAACTGTAGAATGAAACGAATCTAAACGAAAAATGGTTTATGAGTATTGCTAATCCACATCGAAATCAGTCAAAATAACAACATATATTTTTAATTAATATGTTATATTTAATAATACTTTAATTTCTTATAAGTATGGAAATTAATCATTTACAAACTAAACATTAATTGCACAAAAAGTTTATTGACACTTTGACATGGTCTAAGATTTGCAGTACTGAGCACGGATTAATATTTGCGATTACTTTGCAGTCACAAGTTAAAAATCAGCACGCAATTTGAATTTAGGTGTAGAGGATTTACTTATTATACTGCTTATCTCAGAGGAATTTAAAATATCTTATAGGAGTTCCTCAACGTATTTATGAAATGTAACAAGAGCTGTATATTATTAGCTGAAGGAAATTTGTACTGTCATAGGTAAAATGGTCAAGAAAAGCAACGGTCAAATTAGAACACTTGATTACACGAAATCTTATGAAGACCAATCGTCATGCATGAGTAACGTTATACATGCACGGTGTGTGTGACATAATTTATAAACAATGATTTACCGTTTACAGGGATACTGTAATAACTGTATATATTTTTAACTAACCTTTTATTTTAGCCTATATTTAATGGCCTATTTCTTATGCGCTCATGTGATTCACTTGTTTATCCGACTTTTACAATGTAAAGATGATCGACGACGCATCAAATAGTTTCATGCTTGCTCAGTTGATCGTAGTCCGCGTTAAAACTGCTCACAATATTTCGGTGCGTTAACAAATGCCTTATTAAAACTTGTTCATATTTCTGATGATTATGTATTATATTTGAATATTATGAGCATACGCTGAAGTTTATAAAGTTAATACATTTATATTTGTTCTTGCAGATACAACTTTTCCATTCAATAAAGGGAAATTTGTTGTCGGAACTATGATTATCATAAAACCTGAATGCGGACTTAAATCAACCCAAACTTAACAAAACGGAAAGCGTTTTCAAATATACTTCACAATACACGTGACGACGTCGCAATGTTAGCGTTCATACTGCTTTCGTTTACGGAATCTCTATATAATCTCGATTATGACACTCTCTAAAAGATTCTTATAATTGTACTTCTGATTAATCCTAAATGAGAAATACATAAATATTTAGTAAAAGCCTGATATTTGAACAGTAAAAATAACTTTCCATCCGAAATCTCTAAAATATTCTTTAGCTTTCAAATTTATTGAAAAATGAAGTCAATATATGAAATGAAGACATTATAATTTTGTTTAAAAATATGTACTAAATTTTAAGCCACTTTCACAAAATAAGAAAGAACAGCGTGCGCCTGCTCCACTATAGCACATGATATTTTACGACCGAGTCACGAGTTCGTCTCTTAGCTTTGTTGGCGACATGAAACCACTTCGACTGCTTCCATTGAATCCAATAAATTGAGATAAATTCCTTGACGATCTTTATTTGATGACCATTTCGGCAAAATTTTTGGAAAATTCAATTAATCCAAGTCACGTTTGATGTCGAAATTGCCGCGGTCGCTGTCTCAGGGAAGCGCCAACTGAGAAAAAAGAAATACTGGGTACAAAAAGGCAAGAAAAATGAGTTTAAAAACAAAAAAATTCCCAAAAGCACAATAATCGACGTGCCAATCACAAAATAATTTTTGGCAAGAAATTTAAAATAATTTGTTATAAATTGATTTCATAATTTCTTGAATAATCATGCACTCGCAACGCTTGACTAACTTGTTATATGAACGACACGAAAAATAATTAATTAAAAATAAAATTCAAAGTACATAATGTGTCGTCAAAACCTACAAGTCAGAACTAATGATGAAACTTGATTCAGATCATGTGAAAATAATGATAAAAACTAATTGAATTGAGACTATATTCATCATATTCAAATATTTTTGTTAAATTTCCATCGTTTTCGATTCGGATCAAACAAAAATCCCGATAAAAGCTGCTACAATTGAGGTAATTTATACTCATCATATGCATATATAAATATTATTTGAAATTTCCGCCGATTTAAGTTGCTGCGCAGAACTTATGACTGCGCAGAAGTCGTAAACTTATAGCAAAGGATCTTAGGACTTCTTAGGACTTACCTCATCTGTGGGTTCGAAGTAATAACCAACGCTGGGTAATTTATCGCACCTAATGGCATCACCTGCGCTCAAATGACAGCGTCACAGCACCGACCAGGCAGAGGCGAGTGTTGCTTACTCACTTTAAAATCACAGTCGTCTTAAAGCAGACCACGATATAACCATCATTAGGCCGACCATAATACGACCATGAGTTTTAAATTGCGTATTTGGCGGTCGCAGCATTACGTAGCAAATGAACCGTAACTGGTCGTTAATTAGCCATCACTAAACCAATATTATATATCGTGAAATTCAGACTTTTGTTGTGGTGTTCCCATCACAGACGAGCGGCTTTTGAGTTTACTAAGGAAAGAACTTATATCATAGAATGAAAAATAAATAGATTAGTATTTCCTGAACGCGGAAGGTCATCAAATGATTAGGAAACATTGGTATAAGACCGCGCGCTTATATACATACGCTTTTAAAGCAACAATTAAATTCAGAGTTAGCCTTTAAATTTATTTATTTTTCACAATATTGTTTCATTCAGCAATAATCACGTGAAAAAGGTGCATGAATTTCATTATTTTAATTTTTCATTTCGTTCTGTTACATCCAATGTCAACATTTTATTGGTTATTTTTTATTATTCTTAAAATAGGTACCGTTTTTATGCATTTAATGCATCAGCATTAGCTGCAAAAATAAAGAAAAATTAAGAATAAGGGTTCACCATCAAATAGTTTGTAAATCAACTATTGCAATTGACTGCCAACAAACAATTGCGACCATTAAGCAGTACAATGATTGAGCACCAATTCAAAACGTGATCAGCTTCAGAGACTATATATCAAATTTTGATACAATAATTACCACAGATCAAGTCGATAGTTTAGGTTGCAAGAGGCTCGTAAATTCGGCGCTTGTCTGATTTGGGCATTTCAAAATTGTGCTGCGCACCCGACGTGTTCTTATTGAAAAAAATATAACTCAGTACTCACTGCAGTGAGTGACAGAGAGCGCATTTTCTCGTCGACGAAAACTTGAAGTCACGGACTGACGGACGGACAGACAGACGGACGGACGGACATGGCGAGCACAATAGTGCATTTTTTCCATAAATGAGAAAATGCGCTAAACATAATACACGTACAATCGTGCCCTATATTAAATGAACATTTTAGCAAAGGCATCGGCAATCAAAAATACACTTTTGATTCTGAAAAAGGTAACCCGCTGCGGATGAAATAAATGCATGAAACACACCAGAAGAAATGAATAGCAAATTTGAAATCAACAGCTGTCTAAATTTCATTTTTCATCCTCACGTTCAATTAATGAACCTGCATGAGGAATGGAAGTAAAAGTGAGCCATGATATATCTCTGAGCTCGTGACTAGTCAGGGGAGGTGAATATGCTATTGGTTTTTGTAGTAGTAAAATGATTTGAAAGTGGAGACTCAACAAAGAAGGGTTAATAAAAATAACGATTCCATTCAATTATCTGTACGTCACCAGGCCAGCTGTTGAAATTGTTAAACCTAATCTGCTAGGTTTAATCCTGCTTAAACCTCAATTATAATCCTGCTTCTTGTTATAGCCAATATATGGAAGAAATATGACTACGCGAATTCACCAATACAATTCAAAATAAGAAAATAAATTACAAAATATACAATAATTTTTCAAAGCTATAAACCGCATGAAAGAATTTGCACTGTCATTACGGACTTGAAAATTAGTAGATTGAAGATCACGGACGTTTTATTACCTTGAGTGCGATTGGCGCGAATATAATGGATGGAGTCCATCAATTTGATCACGCAACGAGTATTACTTTGTTATACAAGACCAACAGGCAAGTTAGGCCAGGATAATTTATAGGTCTTTAGATGATGCACACGGACAAACGATGGGCAACGCCAAATTGCAGGGTAAATGCACGCCGTAAGCGTTTCATTCACTGCATGGGTTCCACGTTCCAAGTGATGTTGATGCTTACACAATAAATGTTCAATCGGATATGTTTATAGACGGTTGGTTATCAACCATTTATAATTGATAAATGGATCATTCAAAAATCAACTACAGGATTGAAAACTATGACAAGACCTCAAATGACATCAATGCAAATATAACAGTGATTTCCCCAAAAATCATGGCGAAAAATTGCCCATCCACACCATCAGCCATCCGCCGACCACGTACGATGAGCCGCTCCCCAATTGTAGAAAGGAAGCTTCAAGTCGAGTGCAGCTACAATATGCAAGTAATAATCAAGTTACAAAGACATTTTAAGTTGAGACAAAGAACGTCTTTGCCTAAATTAGTTACACCAAAAACTCATCTCTTGGATATTACCTATGATTGGAAAAAATACATATAAATCATAATACATAAATAAAATACATATATTTATCTATTTGACAGGAAAAAATACATATAACATTTTGCTGGAAATATTGAGCAAAGAACAGAAAATATTTTTATCCCTAAATACTGGACGAATTAAATAGTCAATCAGAGTCCAATGCTTATTAGAAGTGTAACATTTAGGAAATAAGATCAAGCAGAGAGTGAAATTCAGTTTTTTTTTCTCGAGCGAATATCAGGCTGAAATGATATAATTTTCGCTATATATTATTATTATAAGCATGAATTTTACTCATTTACCATTATTTTAGAAAGCTAATTAAACTGGATCTGTGAGCTCTTCTGGAATAATTTTCTACCTGCTTGTTAATATATGAATTTCAACGCAGCCATATTGATATTGCAACACAAGCCTGTAATGTTCATTCTTCAATAACATTAACAAGGTCTGTTATATTACAGAGTTCATTACCACCAACATATAGCCCCCTCGATTTATTCATCTCGCAAACGGCATGGGCAACATGAAATATGGCATAAAGAGATCCAAATTGATGTGAAAATATTAAAGGTACTGCAGGAAATAATTATAAATAATAATTATAAAAATTTTATTTATAATTAATAATTATAATTATAATAATTTATCTAGAGCCCGTTCAATATTTTACAGTTTTACGAAAATATATTTACTGGGCTTTTTTTTTGGTATGGAAAAAACGAAAAACAATGCCTATTACAAAAATAACTAGAGAAGGATACAAATATTTATCTACAGATACTCGTAATATTTTAATGTTTTCCTAGAAAGTGAGTAACACTGCGTGCAGCCACAACATAATGTTATACATTAGACGCGAAGCTGCGTCGCCCGAGTTCAACTGTGAACATCGTTTTGATTCTTTTCCAACCACAGACGAATAAAATATTGCCGCGTCCTCATGATTTGGATATTGGCTGATCCCTGGAGTCGTCTTGTATTTCTGTGTGATGATCACGATCTGTGGTGATTGATCACCGCCAACCCTTAATTATCTGCGAACTTTTTCTCTTTCTGCGGCGACGTCGCAGAAACGCGCCGCTCGGCCGTCTGCCATTCAATGGATTTCGCGCACTCGGTTATACAAGATATTCATATTCAAGGATATTCATATAACCTTGTTCATAGATATTCAGGGAAACTTATTCAGGGTTGTTCATATAACCTTATTCAAGGATATTCATATAATCTTATTCAAGGATATTCATGTAACCTTATTCAAGGATATTCAGATAACATTCTTCATAAATATACATATAACCTTATTTAAGGATATTCATAAAACTTTTTCCAATACATTCATATAACCTTATTCCTTATTTTCTATAACAGCGTAGCCGATTCCACAATCATTCGTACGGTGTTCAGAAGCGATCGCTGAAATTTTTTAAAGTCTCTTACGATATGATATATGCACGAATAATAAAAATTATGTCAATGAATAATAGAGAAAAATCTAAAAATTACTTGATTTACAGAATGATATTTATTTACTATCACTGCATTTGTTAAAGTTAAAAATAAAAACACAAGACAATTTTACTGACAGAATCTTTCGTTGCATCATTTTATTCACTACTGTTTTTTCCTGCCTCATGATATCGATGCAAATAAGAAAACACGATGAGAAATCGTTACGATACTTGAAATGAACTTGAGTCGTGCATCAGTGAACTTTATTATGGCATATGAGTGATATGAATTAAACTGACAGATAAGAACTAATGGTGACACCTTAATGAGATTTTCTTCGTATCTAATATTTGTGTCGAGATTAGTTCTTTTGATAAATAAGACGTAACTTGCCGAGAATAAAAGAAAATAGCACGCGATCGTTAAGTTCTTATCAAAAATAAGATTACAAGAAAAATTATTCCTAATAATTTGTAGAAACATATTTAAGGCTACAAAGGCTTCCTTAAAATCGCAAGGTTTTACACACAAATCAATAAAAATAATCATGCCTAGAAGATCTAAAATTAGAGTCGCTCAGACCCAGTTCGTAATATTATAAGACTATAAAACTGTCCCTATATACGTGGCCATGTATGAGACTTAACACAAATGCTACACAAGTTGGTCCACATGGAATTTAGTTGGAAGGTTGGTCCAGGGAAGAATTTTACATCCACAACCTACAATCATCCTTAAAATATCAAGAAAATGCTAGAAACAGACCGAGTCATAAAATTTCCTAGGAACAATGATTATGTGAACAAAAAGTGACCATTTGATGTGAAATATAAAATAAGCAAACTGGTCCAGGAAATAACCATCTGTAGTGAGATATTATCGATTTATAAGTTTGTAGCGGAGCTGGGCGGTTCAGACATATTATTGCTACAAAACTCATTTAGAAATAAATATGAGGTCTAAATGGCGTGCCATGAGCCAGTGTTACGACTGGTGTAGGACTGCCACCTATCATTAGGCACTCATCAATTTCAGAGAGAGTGGGGATAACCTATCAAATAATGGACATCACCGATTCCTTTAATAACACTGTCTTTAATTTCATGCAAACGCTTGATAGTTTTTAAGTTAATGTATATACGTGCCCCCGAGATCATTGTTATCTTAAAAAGAGTATTTCACTACTTGCTCTGTTGATCCACAGCGTAAATTTAAATTCTAATTGTGGTCAATGGACTGTATTAATTTAAAGTTTCATAATTTCAACAAATAGATTATCGACAGGAAATAAATGCAACCTATAGCAATATACTAGGTTTGAATAAACCAAAACTATCTTTCAAGTATTTGTGCTATTTAATTTTCTGCACACGTTAACAAGGTTGAACATTGTTTCTTGAAATTATAAACAATGAAAGCCAAATTTATAATTGTAGAATTCCTTACAATGGAGTAGTAGGTTTGAGGGTAGGTACATATTCACAAGAAAAAAATATATATGTAGTAGTATAGATAATATATGTAAATAGATAATATATGTATTTATATTAAGGATTTAAGATAATTTCATTTACCATGATAATATACTCGAAGGGAATCTCGAAATATTATTTTTATATCCGGATAGAACAGGTAATGCATATACTCTGTCAATTAAGTGAACGATTTAAAATCTATTCCGGTAAAATGAATTGACCATAATTGAATCAATATCTTATGATTAATGTGGCAAATATTTCATAAAATTTTTGAAAAATTTTCCGCGTCTGAAAATTGTATAAGCATGAAATATTCAAGGAAAAGGTGCTGGAAAAATAGTGAAAAATATGTTTACTTTTAATGTGTGAGAAATGCTTGGAAAATATATTGGTAATGCATGAAAAAATTGATGATTAATTTAGGTCAATGCTCGAAGAAGGTAGGGAATCTAAACGTGAGCGAGATGCATTAAGAGTGCTAAAAATTCAATTGGAATATGGGACAAATGTTGGAATAATTTTATAGAAATGTTTAAAATATCAGAGAAAAAACGAGAGAAAAGCAACGGAAATGCCTAAAACATTTATCAAAACGTTGGCGTAAATCTATGGAATCTGTAAAGAAAACTTGAACAATGTCTGAAAACGTAAATTTGTCATAGATTATATAATGGAATAAATTTCGATCAAATTTAGTCAGGAAATTAGCGGATGAATATTAAGATGATATCTACGATGTAAGTTAAGATTTTTCAAAAAACCAACTTCCGTGACATTGTACCGTTTTCAGATTATGAACATAAATCTCGATATACGAATTAACAAAAGTCGAATATTTCTCTACAAGCGTAAAAGTTCCATGAAGGCTCTAAGCCTGCAGTGAGGTCTCTGCAGTCATTCAACTTGCTTCTTTGACATGAAAATAGATGATGAAAAACTGAATGGTCTCATTTATAGTTACTGCATCCATTACCTGCAAGGCGACGACTCACAGAAAACTTGTACCATTTATGGTTACAAAAACTTGCAAATGGAGAAATCCCATAAAAACGTTCGCAGGAAATCGTGCGTCGCGCAGTTTTCCATCAGTCATTTACGATGAAAGTTTGACGTGCGTCTGCCTACAGCTAGTTAGCATTAGTTACGTATTGTGCAAAGTTTAGGTGATGAATAGTGGCCAGTAGATACAAATTCACTAAAAAAATTGAAATACATGCGTGAATGAGAAAATTTAATCAAATATTCGCATTAACATTAAAACTCAAGCGAACAATATCTTGAAATTTCTTAAAAGAATGTTATTAATAAGTTATAATCTCATTTTAAAGCTGCATAGAATGCAGTTTCAATCAACACTAATTCTTGTGGACTCAAACGAAGAACAACAACTCTGAGCGACAACATTATAAAATACACTACAGTATTAAGCTGAATTTCCTCGGTGAAGGCCGTTACTTAACTCTAAAATATTTCCTAGTGGTTCAAGAACATATTTTCTAAACACCTGCAATCAATGAATTTTCAAGTATCATCGAACTGGAACATTGAGAGGAAATAAATACGAGCTTTATTAAAAACGTGCTAGCTGAACGTGACCTCATTAAATGTAACGCAATTCGAGGTATAAACAAAAATGGTCTTCAATGAACATAAAAATGAAGACTGTGTGAAATTTTTATGAAGCAGAAATTGTTAATAACTCATCATTAATTGTTCAACCCTCTCCGCCTTAAAAAATTTGTTTAGATATCATTAGAAGCAAAGCTGGATAAATTGGTTGAATACAATTAGTGAAAAGCGGGAAAAAACGAAGTTACTTTGAAATTCACGAGTCATTAAATTTTAAGCTTAAAATTAATGATTAAAACAATGGATGCAATAACTAAGTAATCGATAAAACTATTACAACTAAATAAATTCCCATTAGTGTGAATAGAAAATCCATGTAAAGCAACCTAAATTAAGTGATTCTGTATTCTTAACGGAGTCAAGTCCATATTGTGTGCAAACATTTTTGATATGATATCAATAACTTTTTTAAATTAAATGAAAAGTAGATCTCTTTTCATTTAATTTTAATTTTCTTTTTTGATCAGTAATAATTCGGCTGCTGCATCGGTTATAGCAATTTTTTTAAATTGAGCGAACTGCTACCCAGCAGACTTCCGAATGTGTGTATTTCAAATTTAATCAAATATGGCCTACAATTTTTTTTGTAACCTAGTTGATATAATTAAAATTTGTTAGAAAAGACGGTGGTTTGACGATGTTTGAAAAGACGCACAAAAAACCATAACTCAGTGCTCACTGCAGTGAGTGATAGAGAGGGCATTTTCTCGTCGACGAAAACGTGAAGTCACGGATGGACAGACAGACGGACAGACCGACAGACAGACGGGCAGATAGGCGGACAGACAGACGGACGGACATGGCGAGCACAATAGTGCATTTTTCCCATAAATGAGAAAATGCGCTAAAAAGACGAAAACGAGTGGGACGTCAATTGACGTGGTTCTTTCGGCACGACATGTATATGCACTATTTAATTTCTGGCATACGTCGAGATACGGGCATACGCCCATATGTTATATGGATGGCGTAAAAAATATATGTCATTCACCATCAATACGAAACCGTAACCAATTTCTATTAGATTAATTTTTAGTCTGAGTATCGCATTAAATTAGAAGAATCGGATACAATTTGCATGGAATAATAAAATGCATTTTTGAAAATACAAATCTGAATTTGATGAATGCACTTAAATATAACTTGAGCAGAAGCCTTAACTTCAGACAAGCGTTACATTGGCCAGTAAATATACAAAGTCTGGCCTCCAATAGTCCATCTATAATTAAATATTAGAAAGATCACGTTGAAACACAACCGCGGCTTCTCGGCATGACAAACAATTATATTTTTTATTAGCGATGATCTTGATGGATGGTGCGATTAGTGGTTACTTTTAAGCGGGAATTTGCATTCGCAATTGCATTTAATTCAGCGATAGCATCGGGGGAAATGCCTATAAAAACTTAGGACGCAGGCATACGATTGTTTGGTCTGAATGTGAAGAGGAATGGACCGAGGCAAGTAATTTGCTGTTTGTGAGGAGGAATGGACCGAGGCAAATAATTTGCTGTTTGTGAGGAGGAATGGACCGAGGCAAATAATTTGCTGTTTTGAAGAGGAATGGACCGAGGCAAATAATTTGCTGTTTGTGAGGAGGAATGGACCGAGGCAAATAATTTGCTGTTTTGAAGAGGAATGAACAGAGGCAAATAATTTGCTGTTAGCTGTTTGTGAGGAGGAATGGACCGAGGCAAATAATTTGCTGTTTTGAAGAGGAATGGACCGAGGCAAATAATTTGCTGTTTGTGAGGAGGAATGAACAGAGGCAAATAATTTGCTGTTTTGAAGAGGAATGGACCGAGGCAAATAATTTGCTGTTTGTGAGAAGGAATGGACCGAGGCAAATAATTTGCTGTTTGTGAGAAGGAATGGACCGAGGCAAATAATTTGCTGTTTGTTGAAACTTTGTTTTCCTTAACCCTTCACTCACCGGTCCATCGGATGGTCCACATATACACTCATTAACAAAGCGCGTATTGAAGCTTTATATATGTTAATCAGTCAATTATTCTATAATTGAGGGAACGGATAATAACATGTATGTATATGTGAGTCATTTCATTTGATTCCACCCATCACTTACCAGGGAACCTGCACTAAGACAATGCATGGACCAATAACGGACGATTTAAATTTTTCATTAATCTTTTGGAAGATTCTTCATTTTAAGTGGGAATAAAAAACTGAAGAAGAAAGTAACTGACGATACTCATGTAAATGTGAATCACACTTGAGCCCGAGAAAGATGTTCTAATGAACTGCCACTATATATATTTTAAAAATTTTCTATCATTTTTTATTGGGTGAATGGATTAAATATCATGACCAAAGCTTTCCGAAAAGGATATGATTTTCTGCATTTATTATTATAACTCAAATAAGCGTAATACTTGCTAAAAAGTTATCAGTGAATGACTATCACCTATAGTCACAGTGGAGAAATACCCTGAGAAGAATAAGTAGAGGGAAAAATAAATTGAAAGCTATCTGAAAAATAAAAAAAATATTCAATCGATATCAATAAATTATTTGAAAGATTCTCAAGCATTAAATGCCGGTTCTAATACTAACAGATTTAGCACCAGCAAAGCATCTTATTCGACATCAAAATTTATTGAACCACGGATCACTCCGTCTATCCACCTTAATTATTGTAATCCGTATTCACTTCCATTGACATCAAACATTTCAGAAAAATTTAAAGAAATGACTGGGCAGGCAAATGACACTTTCGAATAATTTACGTCTGTTTAACCATATATTTTCTCACTTAAATGATGATAAGCAAGTCATATAAATCACACCTTCAATAAGTTTAAATTCTCAACAAATACGTTGCAATTAAACTTCTTTGGTGTCCGTGACCACGAGGCATTCAAGGTCTCTACAATATTTATCAGGAAAAAAATAATTTATAAAGTTAGTTTCTTTGCACCCGTCGGTGGCTATGTATGCAATCAATCCATTTGGAGCTCAAAACTATATTACGAGGATCCCTTGCAAAAACAGTATCCTGCTTTGGCGTTGAGCGTAAAAACATTTCCTCTGAACAGCCTGGAATTAGAGGCAAGGAACGCTAAAAAAGTCAACAGGGAAAAAGTTTAATAACGGAGTCTTCAAATGACCGGACGCAGTAATTTGTGTGTCACTGTTTGCGCTTTGACTGAGTTTTGAGTAGGAGTTGTGGTGGTGATGGTGATGGTGTGAGTGATGGTGGTGATGGTGGTGTGAGTGATGGTGGTGTGAGTGATTGTGGTGTGAGTGATGATGGTGTGAGTGATGGTGGTGTGAGTGATGGTGTTGTGAGTGATGGTGGTGTGAGTGATGGTGGTGTGAGTGATGGTGGTGATGGTGGTGTGAGTGATGGTGGTGTGATTGATGGAGGTGTTAGTGATGGGTGACGGTGGTGTGAGTGATGGTGGTGTGAGTGATGGTGGTGTGAGTGATGTTGGTGTGAGTGATGGTGGTGTGAGTGATGGTGGTGTGAGTGATGGTGGGTGGTGATGGCTGTGATGGTGGACTATTGACGACGGTGATAGAAATGTTCGGGCGGTGATAGCGCCAGCTAGTTTTTGCGATGAGGTGAACTTTGGTTGACACTATGATAGTGATGATTAATAAGTTATTTTAATATCGATGGCAAAATTTTGAGCGACATTATGACGGCCAGTGAGGTTAATTAAAGTGATAATGGAGTGAGGCCTACGATGTAGTACCGGGATCGGTAAAATGTCTAAAGGTGAGAAAAACTAAAATATTTTATTCAACCACAAAGTCTCACTCAAGGAACGATAAACCACGGTAATTTTTTTAAACCCTATGCTAATATGAAAAATAATAATTTCACTACTGCCTATGTTATTTATAAAGAACAAAAGATTATATATTGCTCTGCAGCTCACATATATATTTCTTGGTATAAAAAGGTCCGTAGAAGCAAATTTTAAGCTACGATAGCAAATTTTAGGCTACTATATCTGGTAAAACTTCCCCCGCTATGGAAATGGAACTTATTAATTACTAATAAGAAACATTGAGCTGTTCGTGGTTTTCTGAAATTCAAATTTTACGATAAAAAATATATTAAAAGGTCGATAAAAACAGTGCAAAGAAAATGTAATGTCAGTTAAAGTAAATTTACCGTACTCGGAAACGGAAACATACCGCACTCGTTTTTTTCCAGCTTCAAATGTACAGATTCAATATTCATGCCAGAGAGAAAAACCTTGAGCACTAAACGGAGCGCTCATTTTTTCTACCAAAAAATCCCGTGAAACTAGAAGCAATTTTTTATCGGTCGAAAATATCGAGGAAGTCTTTAATAATTCCAATTAAGTTTGCACATCGCTGTCGCTTCTCGTGCTAGTTAATCACGTTAAATTGACCACTCTCGATTCATAAGATATCAGGAATAATGAGAATCTGTTTTGCTTCGAACGTGATCATATAAGATCTTTTTTTAAATTACTCAGGCTCTGGCGTAGTGTCATTTTCATGTGTATCGTTCGCACGCCATGATTGGAATACGGAAGTTCTCGTTTGAAAATTGCCGGTGGATTATCGGCGGCCAGTTAATGACATTAAGGCTCTAGCGTATGTTTTACACTTCTGATTTATAATAGCGTGACGCGTCTTAAGAGAAATTAGTTCATCAGTTGAATGGCGCTCCAATAATATATATTGGTTAGGTCAGCTTATGAAATGAGAGTAAGAATCGTATGATATAATACGATTAATCGTATTTCACACTTTAAACATCAAAAAGCTTAATTAATTAAATTAATACTTAACTTAACTTAACTGCGCAAGAAAAATTTTGTTAATTGACAGGCATTGACCTCAAAAAAGTCAATTAAAAAACGTAGTAATGGTATATATGGTGCCGATATCCTAATTAAATTCTTTCAATGGGTTAATTTTTTATTTCTAATAATACTATTAACTACCAATTCGAATTCATATAGCAAAAACAATCCAACTCGAACACATCTTGCAGAAACCAAAAAACACAGAAACAAAAAAAATAATAATAAAAAATACAGCCACACCATAAATAGCATTCAGAAACAAATCCCTCATCATCAAGTGCCCGACCAAACTGCATCATTATTAAGCGAGGTGCCTTTATCACCAAAAGCTTTTAATTCATCACTTGAAAGAAACGAGGAATTCTCAGACATATTCAAGGGACTGATGTGTCTGTCACTTAGTGTCAGACTTGCTGTAGAACGAGCTTTGTTTTCTGCCACTCTCTGAAGAACTGACGTTAATGTACAACACTGAGAATAACATCATAATTTGCAGCTGCAACATGACGCATGTTTATGAATTTCTCATTATGCAGCCACTTCATAAGCGCCCAATATACAACACAGGTAAAGAACTTATATTTCACACAGGTAAATCATAAATATTTTTTGCGTCTTTCATCATACAAGATTGCAATGGTCCTTTTCATTTTTTAACAAACACATGTTTTTTTCGACCTATCGACATCCTCTTACTACATATCTTTTCCAATTTACGTCCTTTAGGCATGAGGTAATAGCATCAAAAATTAGTTTAATGAAAAGCAAGGGTTTGATAAAGTTGTTTTGTTGGATATTGAGTTAGTTTCAATATTGAAGTCAAACTCCAATGAAGCTAGCTTATTTGTTGCATTGGAAGTTGAGTCGTAGGGAGCGAAAGTGATTTTCAGGTAATTGGGTGTTCATGGTTATGTGAACCCTAGGTATACACAGACAAATTAATGCAATACATTTAAACTATTCGAAAAACTGGCACTAATTAAATTTTCATCATACATTTATTTTCATCAACAGAACAATTATCGCCGTTTTTCGTGGCGGTGAAGCAGGAAAGAGTGATACGATACTCAATTTAGGTGCAGAAATTTTTCGAAAAACTTTCTTCCAAAATTATAAATTTATAACTTGATGGCATGACTGAAAGTAGTGAAAAAAAACAATGAAGTGTCCAGCGTTCGTGCTGGCAAGACACATATGCAGTTATTTCCATTATAAACGACCTATGCTGTTTCCAACAACCAACCAAAATAGGTTAACATTTACCCCGAAAAATCGGTTCTTAATAGAGGAACTATGTTTTATTATTATTAATGAAAAAGGAGTTCATCAATTATAATAATCCATTGATTTTACCTTAAAAAATAGTCATTGCCTTTTCCTCTTAAAGGGGAAAGTTCACCAACTAACTGGTGAGTGTTACGCAACATCCAAATGATTTTCTTTCATGCACAAAATATAATGAATGTTGCTTCACCTTAATCGTTGTGCAGCACGCGTAGGACACTTGAATGGTTTTTCTTTGCGAAATTTACCCGGACTTTATTAAATCAGAAATTATGAAATAAAATTATAAATAATGTGCAGAAATAATGCTCTAACTCCATAAAAAATTAATTTTAATGACATCGTTATGACAAAAGACGAACAGCATGAGTAATTGAAAGGTAAAAATTTGCTACGAAATCAGGTCTTTCAATCAAGCAGATTTTTCTCTGACATCACAAGTCGCCGCTTGAATATCATGTATATCACACGACGGATTCAATCAATCCCAGGTCGGAAATACTGGAATTACAATAATCCTGATCAATTAAGCTTAGAGGAAAATCATATAATTTTTGGAAGCAGCGCTGGGCGTCTGGTTTTTTCCACTTAGTCTCGCAATTATTCATTACGTTCTGAGCTCAGAGCCTCAATCTCTTACAATTAAGGCTTTATGTTATCTGTAGCAGCGAGAAAAGATCCCTAATACCGTGCCATCTTTGCTCATTCCAATTCTATTGCACCATTATAATTTGCTTCACTTTGATACTATATACAGCAGCAGGCTTTAATGGCCAGCCCTTCCTTTTGTTCTCTCACGTAAAAGCTGGCTGTACATTTTTCGGAGATATACATGTTTTAATTGCATTACTCATTCCGTTAAAAGTAATGAGAGATAAAGAAAGAGCTCGAGGTGATGTTTTTCCAGGGAGTTTTCAGTGTTTGGCGCAGCGTTTGAAGAGAAGGCTTCGCAGTCAGTGGGTTTGCCGAGCACTGCATTAGAGCGACTTAAAAATAATCTACATGCCAGGCTCGTAATCTCACGTGGGTTGATTTTTGACTGCTTGAAAGTGCATTTAATTACATTCATTTCATAATTGGGTCGTTTTTCCGATAGTAGAATTAGCGTTTTATTATAATTTGATTGCTACATAAAAGACACCAGCGATGAGCAGCAATCACTGCGCTGTTTCTAAACGTGCTTGTGTAGTATAAATTAATGCAGCTCATATTTGTTAACATGATATTTTTAATCTAATGGTTCTGAATTTATATACTGTATTGGTAAAATATCACGGAATCCATTGGAATTACACAGCTATGCACATATAGTTGCTTATTTTTTAATATCAAACTATACGTTTATTATTTTAATCTTTTAATTTCAATGAATTATAAGAAAATGAAAGTTACAATTATATTTTGCACGTAAATCCTGCAGTTCTCATACTAACCTTAGATATGAAAATTATCGCTAGTGTATTTCTTAAAATATTTTGAAATCGTAATTCAAGACCAAAATCTCGACTTCAAACACAAACGGAACAAATACAGGGCCTGCAACACGTTCTCCTAACACACACAACGAAGCGTTGAAGTACATATTACGTAAATGGTAGACGTTACGCTATCATCGCTTATATTTACCTTAAAAGCGAGTCCGTGTGACCGTCGGTTTGTTGACGTTCAATTGTCTCTTCTATAAACCAAGGAAATTTACGGCACATTGAACAGAGTCCGCGAAGACAGTTTATTTGTTTGAAAAATGAGCGAAAGTATGAACAATTTGCGTCCGAGTGAGAGAGATAAATAAGCGATGTCCACTTTATTCTCTGTACCAAGAACAAGCCATCTTGCAGTAGAACAAAGATGCGACGAGAGAGCAGAACGAACAACCGAGCATTGCAGGATATGAAGTATGCATGTGCTTGTAATTAATCAGAAGGATATGAAGCATGTGCTTGTAATTAGACGTTCGTTAACGAGTCATAAAGGGGAAACTAAATATTGTTTTCAAGGAATTCCATTGTGGTTACAACAAATTGATTGCGATACAACAAAGCTCCATATATCTGAGTTAAGGTTTCAATTTCTAGAAATAATCGGTCGTTTGCATATAAGCTCAATTTATTATCTTTTATGTAGTCGGAATGCAGCTCTATTAAGCTACGGTTCATAAAATGAATATTTCAACTACTATATGGAAGCACGTTTGTAAATTAACTTTCGTAGAATAAAAACCGAAGAACCAGTTCAAGTAAAACAAAGTTAAAAAAAATGAATAAACGGAAACGAATTTTTGAGTAAACAAACCACAAGCGACAAAAATTATAACAATTTAATACAGGTGGATATAACACAATTTACTTTGCAGCATTATAGGAGTGCACAGCAACGCAGAAAACGTTGTCGAGCTTGGGCAACACTTCACCACAGCACACAGAGACCGGCGTTTGACTGGATACCCTTTGCAAATTTACTACTACAAAAAACAAACAAAATATAAAAATACTCGTAATAATGTGTACACGTTGTAGCACAACAATATAGTCATGAACATCCTGCTAAGCAACAGCAACGTTTGTCCATTGATAAAAATTATTAAATGCGGTACGAGGTTGCCGCCTCACGTGTGAAGGTTGCCTTCTCACTGTAATTGCCATCTCATTTTTGAATGCATTTCCAGTACTTACGCTTATCAAATGTTACCCAATATTACCAATCAATTCAATCATTTATTTAACGTTGACCCCGAAATAGCAACCTTGCCAATATGGTCGAGCCTCCAAGACTGTATTTCGTGAATGTTGCAGAGCAAGTTTTTGCGTTACTTTCGAGCGCTTGGTGTCCCGTGCGAGGATTCTTTCAAGCAAGAACGTAAAACTTGCCTCTTTCTGAATGACTAATGCAATTAAAGCATTTATATAAGACCAAGAGCAGGCCAAAAATCTATGTTTTTCGGTAGTTCCGTTGCATCGTAAAGCTTTTCTTTGCGCCGAAACATCGAGCTCACATCAAAAATGAGCCCTATTGATGACCCTGGCCTACAGAATTAAACAACAACGGAGGCAATGAATAATTTAGCTGGCGCAACTCCATTAGCAGCATCTTCTGTTGAATTTCGTATTGTAAATATATTCCACTGAGGTTAGGTAAATGAGAAATAACAATCGAGATATGGCCACTATCAGTATACTGTAAGACAGGACTATGGTTCTTTAATGAATCATAAACAGCGTCCGAAGAAGTATCGGTTGTTTATATAGGCTAAAATAGCACTAATGTTCACTTTGATAAGCATAAAATTTCTGACAATTGAACTAAAAACCTAAATTTCCTATGGCAAAATTTGTTCCCTAGAACGATTAATTTAAGCTAAATTTGCCAAAGAAATAACCAGCAAAGTCAAAAGTCAATAGAGCAAAAAAAAACAGAAATATTCTTCTTATTCTTTTTATCACTAGCGTCATCACGAGTGAGAAGTTAGTCCAATGTTTCAGAATTGGAAACCCGCCATATCTAATATAGAGGAGAAATGTTCATTTGATCTTACACATGTTCATTTGATCTACATTACGATTATTCGTATTCTAAGTAAGTCAACTATAAACAAATTACTAATAACAAATTCTCAAGAATTACCAGAGCTTTGGCATAGCTATACATATGACACCATTAGTTGACAGACTAAATCACTACCGGGTGCCCTATGAGACAGGTAAGCTCATTATTTAGAGACTCTGCTTACAAGAAATGTGAATGGTTCTCTTCAATATCTTGAAGCGGTCAGAAAAGTGTGATGAGACAGGAAAATATTCCAACGTACATATAATATTCTAAATTTTCTAATCTATATAGCATTCTTCAACTCCATATGACGGACATCACAAGATGAATTTCATAGTCCTGAATTATGTTGAAACATCCAATACTAAAGCACAAGGATTAACAAAGTTGTATATGATTATACACATTCATGATGTAGTCACTAATATTTTACTTTGATTTCAATTCCCCTTATTACAACCCAATGCTACAGTGTAACACTGTCAGAATTGAATGTGCTAATTCTGAAATAAGTTCCCCCGTACGAATAACATAGTCATTAACAAGCCAAGCTCTAAGTTAGTGTATAAACCCAAGCCGCGTCGTCGCTTAGGATTAAAAAGCGCCACAGTTTTGCTGAAAGTTTTCCTAAGTCTATTGTAGTGAGGAAATATAGTTTTAATTGCATTGAAGGCCTAAAAGAGGCCTTACAATGGCAATGCTTTTGTGAGCGTGGAAATATCTGCGCGTGAGAGGAGTTCTATTTGGCTACACTTTAATGAGATCACATTATTTAGAGCGGATCAGTGCTATTTAATGAGATCACTTTATTTAGAGAGGATGAGGGCTATTTAATGAGATCACTTTATTATGAGCGGATCAGGGCTATTTAATGAGATCATTTTATTTAGAGCGGATCAAGGCTATTTAATGAGATGACTTTTTAGAGTGGATCAGGGCTATTTAATGAGATTACTGGCTATTTAATGAGATCACTTTATTTAGAGCGGATCAGGGCTATTTAATGAGATCACTTTATTTAGAGCGGATCAGGGCTATTTAATGAGATCACTTTATGTAGAGCGGATCAGGGCTATTTAATGGGATCACTTTATTTAGAGCCGTTCAGAAATATTTAACGAGATATAGTTATTCAAAGAGACTTCAGCTATCTAATGGAAATATATGGTTTTAAAAGGGAGCCTGCAATTGAAAGATTATCATGGCTGTTTAATTAAAGTATTTTAATGGAAGAGGATGAAGGGTATTTGATGATACGATTTGACGGGTGCATGTCTATTTAATGAGAGCGCTTCATGTAAAGGGGTTCAGGTCTATTTAATGAGAACGTTGCACTTCATTGGGGTTTTACAAAATATAAGTAATGTATGGCGATTTTAAATATGATTTTAGTTCACATTTAATTCAAGTCGTTCAAGAAATTTTGATCAGAGCCATTCAAAGGATGCAGTGAATTTAAAATTGCTGCGAGATAAATTACATCAAGTATATGTCTGTAATTGTAAATCAATTATAATATTAAATCGAAATTTATTAAGAAGCTCTTTTAAATGTCTGGCCTATAAATGTTGATTGGTATTTAAAATCAACTCTGGCTAATGTACGAAGCAATGAAATAAAAAATAAAAAAAAGAAGAAAAAATAACTTTTCACTAAAATCAAAATGTTTAATATCAGCCCTTGTGATTGTAAAGTTATTACCTTATTGGGGGAAAGCTGATGGCTCATTCATCAAGCGTGTATCACGGTAAAAAAAAGAACCTAGTTAGGTTCAATGTTAAATTCACACTAATAATATTAATAATAAATAAAGTAACTTCTTATAAAAAGAAGTGTTCTGGTTGTAAATAATGCTGGAAATCCTAGCAGCTAATTTCAATAACATTTTGTTACCTCTTTAAAAATTATAATAAAAAAAACATCATTAAAAAACATTTTTATTAATTAATTAACAAAACACCTAAAACAATTGAACATTACTTGAATTTACCTTTACTTGCACGACGATGGTGGATCCATGCTGCAAGATTATGAACGTGTCCGAGAATTGTGGCTCGGAGAGAACATGTTTCCACAACTCAACCAGTATAGCTTCATACCAGAATATGTGCTATTTTAGTCTATGATTTATTAATAATTTTGACCTCCATGGCGATGAATTTTGTGTAATGTTTTAAGTTAACCATTGAAACTCAGTGACAATAAACTGCATGTATTTTATATTTCAATTAAATGGCAGGTTTACTTTGCTAGCAATATTTCATCAAATGTACGCATGTGTAACCGAATAAAAAATTTTGGATAGAACATTTATAATTCATTTTCATTTCATACATGAAAAAAACGCAATAAATGATTTTTTCGGTATATTTTCAAGAAGTTATCGACTTTATACTTTCTATTATAGAAGATAAGTCACCAACACCTACGTATGAAGACAGCATTAATAATTGACAATAAATTTCAGGTAGATTTAGTTTCCGTAGGCTTTATAATTAATTTCGATCTAATAACATCTTTACAATAAATTAATAAAAAATTCATACGGCTACACAAATGTCCGTATTTTATCTATTGTTGACTCAACCCACTGTTTATCTCAAACATTTTTCTTCTCTCCATCTAACTACTGTATTACCAGTATGTACTGAATTAGAGTGAATTAGTACATAAATCTAATAAACCAACGACTATTTCCTTACAATACCTTTCGAATATCATCTTCTGGTTTTGACTTTAGTCAGTTGTCGCTCAGTTAATTAGCCGTATGCTGTCCTACGACAGAATCGTAATTTTGATCAAAAATGTACGATTGTTCCGAGACATTTCATTCATGGCCATCACTGCGACCGCCCAAACTCGTCTTCCTGCATGTCAGAGACGTGCATCGCACGTCTTTGTCCGAGTCTGCGACGTGCATCGCGCGTCTTTGTCCAAGTCTGCGACGTGCATCGCGCGTCTTTGTCCAAGTCTGCGACGTGCATCGCGCGTCGTCACCCAAATGAGCTTCACGTCGCCAGTCTGTCGTCCTATCGTCAAGCGGTCAATCGACAATCAAAGACGCAATCGACGATCAAAGACGCAATCGACAATCAAAGACGTGTTTATTAATCAGCATGAGAATCACTGAGCACGTCAAGCTCTCCTCTTTATGTGTTAAGAAATCAGTGGAAGATGAATTCATTGGAAACGATAAGGTCTTGCAATCTTCTATTCAATATTTAATTGATATAGACATTAAATTTCCAGTTCTGACAAACTTTACAATTATCAGAATTTTTGAGGCTTTTATGAATCGAGATGGAAATATCGCTTTGATTTAAATTAGTGAAAACTCAACATCTTGAGTCCAATTTAACAAATTCTAATGAAGTTAAGAGAAAATATTGCACTAATTGATGCAAAAGACTAACGATTTTTTATTAGTAATAATATTCTATATAAAATAGTTCACACATGGAAGAATATCAATAAATTAAGGTACAATTGCTATAGGAGTAACCAGAATGAGATATTGAAGTGTAATTTTTTAATAGGAATAAATTTTTCATTCTCAATAATAAATGTTCCGATAAAAAAAGTGCACAACTTGTAGTGTTTAATTGTCGATTAAAAATTAAAATTTTAAACCCTAATCGGAAATTATATTTGACAAAAGCTGTTCTTATATTTTGGGAAAATGATTGTAGTTGATTATAATATAAGGGCGCAGCTTGACGGAACTGAGAGCGAGGTGCACGCATGCTAAGCAAAATCGTGATGCCTCAGGAACAATCTTGGTACATTTATGATGGTCCAGTCGTGTTCAAATGCACATGGATTAACATACGCATTACGCAGCTGCTTTCTTCCGAGAGGAGGAAGTATTTGTTCAAGCCTAAACTTTGTAATGGTAATGGCGGCGTGTGTCACGTTTCCATTATTTTATTGATTTAAATTTGCGTTGTGAAAGGTTTAAGCGACAGCGTACAATGAAGGCTATTTGTTATCTATTGTGCGTACTGATGAGAAGATAGGCATTGCATGCGTGCGAAGGCTCGGTCTCCAGAGCAGCTAGAGCAATCGCACAACGCCTAAAATTTATCTGCAAAGGAACATACGTAGTATTGTAGTCCGCACTAAAATGAAACTTATTGTAGATAAGGCCAAAAATCTACAAGACGAAATTTCATGCGGTAGAGATTAAAATGCAGGATAAATATTTTGATCAGGCGAGGTACAGAATATTTGTTTGAATAAACATTTCTAAGTGTTTCTTTTATTAGGCATTAAAATGGCGGTTTCTGAAAAGCCATACATTAAATTTTAGATGATAAGGGAATTTGAGTAGGTCGCTTAGAAAGAAATTCACACGGATGTTCTGAAACGTTGCCCTTAAAAAAATGCATCTCTTCAATTTATCATAACATTGCATTATATATTAATATATGCACTGAATAATAATAAAATTACATACATTTTGATATAAATGTAACCAATCGCATTAATAATTAGAGCATCTACCCAATTAAGACACAAACATAATTGCTGTCATTCAGCAGCATTTATCCATGCACGTTATAGCTTTAATTTTGAGTGGTACTTTCAATCGGAGCAGGAACTTAAAAATTTGTCGTGAAAATTCAAGCTTCCTCTCACTTCAACACCCCTTTTGATACTAACAGTTTGTGATTCATAATACTTCAGTTAATATTCTCGATTTTACGCATATGCCTTCAGAAAAATGCGTTTAAATAAACAATTATCTAGAAAAAAACATAGAAAAAACGAGTCACGAAAAGGTGTCATTAAAAAAAATAAATAATTTAGCTACAGATGATTAAGAAATCGGATTTCTGGAGAGCGGGGGAGCTGAATTGTAGAATTATGTATACATTTACGTTTCGAAAAGTGAATGTTTTCCAATAATTATACAATATCTTTTGAATAACGTTCATTCATTGGTCAAACAGTTGAGTGCTCCTGCAACGTTGCAGCATACTTTACATAACGTTGCCGGTGGAATGCGAAGGATCAACGGAAGGAGGTTTCAGTGTATTCGTCAAAGTGATCAAGCCTTTCCATGTATACCTTTTATGCCAAAGAAAGCAAGAATATTTGCAGATGAGAAATAAAACAGAAAAACTTTTATTTGAAGATCGCGGCAACAACAAGACTTTTCTTTGTAAGCCGCGGCCTCCAATAGTTGCGCAATATATTTTCTCAGCTTCTGTGAATTTAGGGTAACTACATTCGAAAACCTTTACATCATCGTCTTATTCACTGAATTTACTTATCATAAGTAAAAATTCTGCACAACTAAAGACTCATTAGAGAAACTCAGTAAACAAAGAACTCTGCAAGAAAAAAACAGACACCAAAAAGAGGGTAACGAGGTAACGGATGATGTCAGAGGGAAGGAAGACCTTGATACCAGCACTTCATGTGTCAGCGCAACTCTCGCAATCGTCCAACAACCCTGCAAAAAATCAAGGCCGAACTACCGAAGATGCCGAAAATTAAGGCTGAACCGGTTGAAAGCAGGCCCCTGATGGTTTATCACTTGTTCTCAATAGTTTTGAACGAACTACCCAGTGAAAATTTACAGACGCGGCAGCTTCCGATTTGGAGTACCAGAAGCTGGGGTGACTTTAAATTTTGTTAGGGTAGTGGACAAGTTTATCACTTGTTCTCAATATTTTTAAACGAATTACCGTTGATCGCAGGATGGCCGGCAATGATTCACCAGTGGTTTTGAATAGGGGTACTGAGAGTTTAAGGGAAAGAGAGGAATGTGTGCTAGAGTTACTGTTCCTGTCTTGTTTACGCGAGCTGCAAATGTTTACACCTTGATGTAGACTTGAAAAATATACTGTGAGCATAATACACATGTGGTCGTGAGTTACATGAGCACCAGAATTCATATTAATTGCAGGAAACGTCTCGCTACTGCGATTGTAACGGAGAACTTCTGCTCAGGGTTTTGTAGACAGAAATGAGCTCTGAGTAAACATCCGTGAGTTCTCTTACTTTTGATTTACTTAGATATTTCGTTTCTTAATCATGCTTCTTTTTTCTTAAATTAACGAATAAACTTGTGTGCTTCTTTCATTAAATAAAATCTACAAAAGCTATCAAAAACACATCCCAAATAACACGAACAGATCACTAATGCAACATGATCACCTATCTTATAATCATTATGAATCACTGAATTATTAACCATTCATCAGCATTGTATATTAAACTGTTCTTCATTATAAGTGGACAGAGAACGTATTCAGCCATCGTGGCAAGTCTCGCGCGATTCAGGGACTGCTTTAAAAGAATAAAGAAGCTCCAGCATTGCCTGAATAGCCCCAAAACTAGGTCGTTAAAGACGCCAAAATAGCTACATAATCGTGCCGCTATTCCTATGAACGCTAACATTATCATTCCCAGATAGGTTTCTGTGACGGGAATGCTCTTAGCGACTGCTGTTAGAGCATCGCTAATCCGCAGCCTTCTTTTCGCTACCGCTACAGCCAGTAAAAATCCAAATTACAGATTTCTTAATCGGTAATGAGAATACGCTACTCGCTCTTTTTATTGCCAAGCCATTTTGAGTTTGTTCCTGATCGTCTTGGTAAAGATATCGCATAGGTAGGCCATTGGTGCCTCAAATTGCTCGCAATGGCTGTCGGTGCCAATTGCTGTTAGGGAAAAATGAGACATACAAATTCAGATGATGTCTTTTCAATTCAAAGGCATATCTTAGGAAAAAGCTAACTAAATTTATTGAATTTGGAATTTCCAACTTTATTTTCCATCCTCTCTTACACTTGTAACATTTACGTGGCTAGAAGGCAAAATTTTACTGACAAATTTTTGCTTGTACAAATTCATCTAAATGAAAGAATTTCAGATGTTAATAATTTTTTTCTGAACATCAATAATTGAGAATTACAAAATGAATTTTAATATAGAATTTGCAGAAATTATACAGTAACAAGTGACTAGTGTGAGGAGACGGAATTGTGCTTCACAATTACACTATGTACAATAGAACATTGGTATTTCTAGCACAAACTTTGCACCATTTAAAAAATAAATCTTGCTGTGTGCATGATGTTCAATAGTCAGATATTTGTTTCGATTTCACATCGTACAATTGAGTTTAATAAATTCAGACAATAAATACAATATAAACACTTTCCAACTTTTGAACGATTTCCAATGCGGTGCAAGTAAAAGCACAAATTCTTAATAGAAAACAATTGCCCAATAAGTGAATGAATATGTGAAAAAAATTAACAGAAGGAGCCGAATAAAGCAGTTTTCTAATGAAGTAAGTTTAAAAACTTCAATCTCAATCAATCACTTTACTAAATCAAGAAACACTTCAGTAAAAAGCTCCATTCAAGAAACACTTTAGACCAACCCTGCTTATTTCGGCAGTTGTTCAGCAAACAAACGAAAATAAAGTCAAATTTTTCATTTTCCTAACCTAATTAAAATATACAAGGCAGAAAATGTTCATCGTAAGCAAGGCACTCGCGTGAAGTGCAGCATACACCGTAGTAGTCTCAGGCGTTTGTAAGGCAGCTAATAGCTAATTAGCGACGTTCACAGTGTGTTGCCTCCATATTCTCTTAACGACTATGACGTCATTATAGCACCATTTTCCTGGAGCCTTCGCTGATGCTGTTGCGACGCTTGCCGAGAACGCGTTACAAAAATTAACCTCGTATCTCTTATCACTTCTGCTGATTGCTCGACTGCTTTTACATCAGTTTTGGCACGCGTACAATGAACATTTGCACTTATTTGTTGATTTCCCTGTATTGTATGGCAAAATATACAAATACTTGCTATACAATGAAAGATGGCCTTGTGTTTTTGATAGTTGGTGAATTTATTGCATGCAGTTGCACACTCTATATAAATAATGAGACAATTTGAACAAAAACGAGTGCTCGAAGGAAATAGCTTGTCGTTCTACTTCAATTAATAACAGCTAAATACAAACTTCAGTTTTTTGTATGCGGAATGATATAATATGTACCCACATTCAAGAAAATAATTAATTTTTGATTAATAGATGGAATTTTCTGCAGAACTTGATTAATTAAAATTTAATTTTATTATAATTCCAATATGAGAAATACAGTTCCTGGTTTTTAACAATATCTGTACACATATTTTACTATGATTCTTCTAAAAACCTATAACACAGAAACACGCATAAAAACTCTTACAATAATAACGAAAATTCTCAGTGTTTAACAAATCTACTTAAATACATTCATAATTGTTCCAGGCAATTTCAGAACACTTCATCAGAATACATGGCACGAGTCAACGTATACAAAGTGCATAAATTACAGTAGCTACATGCTTTACTTACATGCCTTTACACTAGCCTCACACCCACGGGATAGGCAGATTTACGAGCTGTTGTCCCTTCGTAATATCTTGAATAATTATAACGTTCGTCTTGGTTAAACTCGTATCAGTTCAGATATGAGGATGCATGAGACTTCGCTAGCCTTCGCGGCATATAGCTCGTCTCAACTTATTACTAAACTTCTCAAATCTTGTTTAGTCCAGACTCCAATATATCATCATTACTAATAAAATGCTGCGAAACTTGCCGTGCTACGCGAAAATACCGCTCGTCATGTTCTCGCAAGCATTTTTTAGCAAAGAACACAAATGCGTTTTGCTTTACATGCGTTATGTGTTTACATGCTTCCCGTCTTAATCTTTCATGCATGTGTTTCGAGATATAACAATATATGCAAGGTTTTTAACCAGAGATGAACATGTAATTTGAACGTCGTTCAGAAAATTGAGAATTTTTAATGTAGACATTATATTTTGATGTGAATACGTTTACGACGTTCAATATGAATATCTTCTCGACCATTTATAGAACTTCTAATCAGCCATCTCACAATATGTTGACCGTGAACTGGTATGATATGTAGCAATGTATGATACACAGCATTAGAGCAATAGCTAGGGTAAGTCGACTTATATTGCAAAGCTTTCACCGAGCACGGACGTCGAAATATCATATTTAATACCTTCTATATAGTTCTACCTCAATTAATAACAGCAAAAACAAGTGCTGTTATTAATTGGAAACAAATCTGTTTTTTTTAATAAATCTGCACTTGTGAATTAGATTGGTGCCTCAGGGATTCTAAGACTGACCAATGTATATTCTTTCAAAACATTGAGTTTACCAGTACAATAAGAATAGTAAAAGTATTTCGATAACACATATTGAATATAAAATATTCATCTTTATTAAATCCGTGGTTACATTAAATGCACAATAGGTCCAATAAATTATTATCAGTTTCAAATTATTTACGTTCGAATAAGTTGAATTAAATTTTATTTCACAAGATTCGTTGGCTGAGGAATGTCAAATGACTTTCATATTTCATATTTCGCATGGACCCATGGAAATCCATTACTTATTTAGAGCTTCAATTGCTAAAAAAAGCTGTAATCGTAGCAAATCATAATTTCTGTGTCAATATTTTAATATCAGACCGAAATTTTACGTTTTACTTTGTTACTGGCTGAACTGGTCATGCAGTATCTCCGAATAGGGAAACCATCTGTGTAAATAGAGTGACTACGAAGCTACCAAAACAGTCGCGGTGTCGGAGAGCGACTGCTGTCTAGACATTCAGACAGCGTCCGCAAGCTACAGAATTAAGGATAAGTTATCTATCAAGTACTTTACAACTATAATGTAATGATAAAATTTTATCATATATATACCTATAATAAAAAAGTATTAGGTTGTGTTCAATTATGCTATGCTACATTTTTACTCGAAAAGAGTCACATTCTCGAGTCACGGACTTAATGTTATTTTAGTTACTCAACAACTCTAGTATTAATTATTATTAAACCAACCAGGATTAAAATTCGCACCATTTAATCATGAATGCGTCAATATGTCCCAGGATTAACATGGCTTGGGATATGGCGGTAAACATTCCTACAGTTCATGGGAGTATTTTCGCATTAATTATGGTTGGAACGATAGCAATTCGAGTTCAGTTCTGTTTATGAACCGTAAAACATCTTATTGGCCATAAAATTGCAAATTTATTATTGCCATTTGAATGTGAGTTTATAAAGGCAATCTTTTACGGCTGGCTGGGAGTTGTAAAAAGTAACTTATTAACGTTCGATAGAAATAATGTTAAGTTTATGCTCGACAGTTAGTTAGGATTTCACATACATTAGGTGAGCTAATTAATATATTTTTTGATCAATATAACATTCCTTTCCAACATTCTCACGTTTGAAATAATACGACTGGTTTCATCTACAAACATTTTACAGTAACGTAATTCGGAAATGTGATTATCGATGCAATTATTTTATTTTTTGCATATTTTTAGTTTAGACATCACAATATCTATCACGATGCAAGATTTGCCTATAAAAAGTTCGAAATCGAGGGACAACTATGATGCTTGGAGAGGTCGTCAGCCAACAAATACATGAAGTACGAAGCAAAAAGTTCACTTAAATTTCATAAATTTTCTGAATTTGTCATGTAAATGACGAAATATTGGGATAGAGTTGCTGCAAAATAAACGAACCAGATACTAATTTTGATAGTAAAATATCTACTTCTTGGAAAAAATTCTATATATGTTGTAGAGAAACATATGTTTCTGAAACAAGCTGTGCCGTAATGCGAAGCGACGGTCGTTGACCATGCAACCATAAATTTTTACCCTATTTTTTTTATTTATTTCCAATATTTTTACCGTATTATTTCCAATATTTTTATCTTATTATTTCCAATATTTTTAACCTATTGTTACTAATATTTTTACATTATTATTTCCAATATTTTTACCCCATTATTTTCAATATTTTTACCCTATCATTTCCAATATTTCTAACCCATTCCTTCCAAAATTTTTACCCTATTATTTCCAATATTTTTACCCTATTATTTGCAATGAAGTTAAGAGGTCGAAATGCACAGTCAAACGCAGCGTGTACGCAGTGCGCATGAACCTCTCATAAATTACGACTCGTTTTCGCGTAGTTCGATTCTCTTGATATTAATTATAGCAAAAGTTACAAGTATTTGGCGTAGCAATGAAGGCGGTACATGCGAAGTCGTAAGTATCCCAAAAGTCACTTAATGGCGCAGAAACATTTTCCCATGTCATTAATAGGTGGAACAAGAGCTACTTATAGGTCTGGATCAAGTAATTCGCATGATTCATGACACATTATCCTTAGTTTGAGTGGGGCTGTTCTCCAAAAGTCGGACTTCTCATTACATCGGATAAAACTAAGTCCTATTCCCCAACCCTCTCATAAGTATAGCTCTATCGACCCCTGCATGATGAATCCATCACTATAACCGAGGGCCTCAGTCGCAAAACCAGAAATCAGTGACCGTTCACTGCCACGTAATGCTATTCGTACGGGTTACAATAGAAAACGATCCTTATTTGCCAAAGGTTTGGAAAGCTAAATCTAGGTGTGGGTAGTTTGTAAATAGTGGGAAAGTTTTGCAAGGAGGTAGGTGAGTATGCGTGAAATCACTGGAGCTTAACGAACACTCGCAGATCGTAAGTGCAATTCATGGACGAATTTTGATGATCAACTATCACTGATGGAGATTGTAGGCTGAATTTTGAAACTTTATTACTCGTTGATTGATTACAATCGTATTAAAATAAACGTAAAAATTTGGTGCTGAGAGATTTGATATTATTCCCGAAAACAATTTAATATCGCTTTGTAGAGAAATACAATTATTTTTGAGGGAGAAACACAAACTCGTTCCATCAAAAAGCCCAAATTAGATGCGTACGTTCAAACTTCAGCGATCAAAATCGTGAAGAATACAGTAATTAGTTCCATTTGTGTTCCAGGTTCCCTGTCAAGACTCACGATCAAAATAGATCAACTAAGATGAGCCCTAGCACGTTGTTAGCAAACCAACTATTATGGACGGTACATTGGTTATATATTTTCCAGTAGAAACTTCAGTCGACTGCACTAACGTTCGAACGCCTTCACAAAATGCACACTGGCGCCAAAATTAGAGCAATCTTCATAGCGGAATGATTTGGAGGTAAAGTTAAGGGTAACAGCCTAGTAATGTTCAATAGCGTGGATGTATTCATGTCGAATCAATGAGTACAACCCTAGTATCTGAACCACTTTCTTATATTTCAGTATGAATGACATATATCCGTCGCTAATTCTGTATATACATATACCGATAACTGTTTAGCTTCATTTGACCAGATATAAAAGAAGTAAATAATATGAATTTATGTAGTAGAAATTAATTTAGTTAGTAAGTGATGGTACCCCATAATTGCTGCATTATTTGATCTGGCCATGAATAATAATGAAATTTCCCTACAATTATAAAACCTGATAAAAAACTGCCGTATTCAACAAGTTTCAAAACCTACGATACGTATCAATTCAAAAGGTGAATTTTTAGTTTCCTCTGCAATTCAATATTTTTGCATTAATTTAATGATAGTGTACCAGAGCTGGAATATTGCCGAATAATATATATGAGCAGATAATCATTTTATTTCATACATGAAATTGAATTTGTTTCAGATAAATTCAAAAGTGCTAGTCTATGATACAAATAATATGCTAAACTAAACGCATTAGTAGCGTTCCGGAAAGACAGAGAACTGAATTAGGAAAGATTTTTTCTGTCGGATTTAGAAGGTGTACAATATTAGTAACTACGCAGTGCTCTAGCCTCTAATTAATGTCACATGAATAGAGTAGATCCTCTAAGCCATTATTTGCTTTTCAAAACATACTAAATGTCTAGCTAGTGACACAGCCACATAGCTCAACGGAATAATGAACGCCACATAAAGAATCTAATACTACAGAGAAACTGTGCCGCGTGACACGCGTACCGTGACGCAGCAAATATACTTGTAAAAAATGATTGTATCTCATACACGGGAAGACTTGAATTCTTCATATGTCAGTTCTGCATTACGCAAGGTGTTAACGACCAGTCTTAATTGTACGACTGCAAATGTCATCCTTCATTAACTCAAGTTACCAGTTCCTCCTTCCTCATTAAGGGGAGCGTCTACCCCAAAAATTATCTCGGCTATTTACAGACGGATCACTTTGAAACTTGGTACACATATGTCAAATCAAAAAATAGACAGCTTTTATTCGTGTCAATTTTTCGAAAAAAATAAAAGAAAACGTGAAATTCTTAGAAAACGGCCAAAAAAGGGGGTACTGTAGAAATCTATCTCAGAAATCATTAATCAACGTACAGATATGGCAGTGGTACCGTTGGATAGGGCAGAATGTCAGCTTTAAAATGAGTATAAAAACCGAAAAAGTGAAAATTTTCAATTTTAGGGTAGACGCTCCCCTTAAATATAGCCTCATTTTACCGTACGCAGCAGCTGTGGTGATGTAATTATTATAATTTGTTAATATTACCAAAGTCAGGAAGTGAATTATGATTTATGCAGAACGTCACACAAAAGGACATTATAATTTATAAAAGTCTCACGTAGAACTTTTTGATGGGTGACAAGCCTCATTGTAAATATTATTGTCCAAAATTTCTGGTTATAACTTTTTGTTATGCAGAAATACGATTACAAGTAAGATCGAAATAATATACGCTTAAAAATTACTTTTTAAAGACAACACTTCCTTCCAAAGAATCCAGTGTCTCCAATCTTACAGATGCACAATGAATTTCTCATTTAATTTTCGAATATTAAAAAAATTAATTTTTCAATTTTTTAATATATAATTTTTTTTATATATAAATTTCTTCAAAATTCTATTAATTGATTCATGCATTGCCTCTGACTTCACACAAATGTGCAAAATTTCAGATCAATTAGACAGGTAAAAGTGTGTCAAATATCAGTTATAAGATTTGTAGCTGACAAAATTATTTTTTCAATTTTTTTAATATTGAAAAAAATGTACATTTTAAAATCATTTATTTTGACATTTAATTCATGCATTGTCTCCAACTTCACACAAGTGTGCAAAATTTCAGATCGATAGGATAAGTAGAAGTGTAATAAATTTCGATTACAAGATTTGTAGCAGACAAACAAACAAACAAACAACATTAAGTGAAGTTAAAGAGAAGTGTTGTAAAAAAATTAAAAATATAATAACATTTGCACAAAATCATTCGTGATTAAGAAAGATAAAACTAAAACTGAGATGACACAAATTTCTATCAAATATATTTTCTTTGCAAACAATAAAAAACTGCTATGCTTCATTCAGTCATATTTTTCGTAATAAGCGATTCCTATATATAACAGGCACAAATTCTTAAAAGGCTTAAAAACATCTGTGATTTACTCTTTAAAATCAATACAAAAACACATAATAGCATCAGTTTATAATGTGATGTGAAATATCTGGTGAAAATTCATGTGGACTATTTAGTTACTTGAAAAATCCTCGTCGAATTGCAAGTCCTTGAAGTTTTATTTATTTATTTTTTTTTGCAGGCACGAGTTAGAGTCGAGGTTGTTTCACCGCATCACAGTCTACTCAAAGAAAAAAGTGAGACGTTGTCTAAGTATCGATGCATATTTGCCTTTTGTGTGTGTCATGCTGAGTCATTTGGACCCGGCAAATTGGCGCATTGATCGGTGCAACGTGCAGAGAGTTTGTCATTATTTATAGATTACAACATTCATTTTTCTTAAAGCAGGTCTCATTGACGACCCGAGAATTTTTAGTGATAATTTCTTATTCGTTTTTTTTCAATATAATGGACAATATTTCTCGATTTACAAGTGCAAACGACAAATATTGTTCGAAATATTGAAAAAAGTAATAAGAAAATTGTCAAAAAAAAAATTCTGGTCTTCAATGAAATTTGCTTAAAGAAACAAATTCTTCTAGCCTATACTAATTTATTTTCCATGGTACTTATCGGACACGAGCATCAGTAATTCTTGAGAGAATAAAACAATTTTTAGTCTCTTCCTATTCGTTAGGCGGGCACAGGCTGAAATTAAGTGATCACCAACACATATATAAAAAACAAAGCACCAATGACTCTAAAATTCGTCCGATTACTAAGCAATTTCGAGAAAGACTTTTAACTGTGAACGACGTGTAATATTTAATTTAATTCTTTTATCTGAATTAAATTCTTCTTATCTGAATTACAAAAGTCAATGCATTCAATCTACCTCAAAGAGAACAATTAAGCGAAATGGAAAAACCTTGATGTTATCTTTCAAATTAGCAGTAATAAAACCAATATATTTTCAACGAGAATTAAATTTGTACGGAAAATTCAGCCCGTGGTAGAACACCCCACGCGCGAAGAAAAAACCCCGAGTTGAATGACTGATGTTCTCAATCTAAAGAGAGTGAGCGTGAAACGTAGGAATGGCCAACATCATTTAGAAGCGCCTAACATAAGAAAAAATGATAAATGGTCAAAAGGATGCATATGGTAGTAAAAATTGATAGGCACTACGACTCACTATAGATCAGCCTGCGTTGACAAGCTCAACGCTCTGTGTGCAATAAACAAGTATGTCATTTGGACACCTGCTCGCAAAATTAACACTCACTGTATACTGACAAGAAGAATGAGCCAAAGGATCTGGTACTGAAGAGAACACTAATTATGCCAGCCTGCATGAAACACTTCCATATCTTCCATGCTCCATTACTTGCTTTGGGCATGAAATCTCATTATGACTGGTCGCTATGCATGTTATAATGTTACAAATAGTGAAGAATAATTCGCGGCAATGTTGTATTTTTTTCCAAATTTCTCAATGATTCTTTAATAAGTTTCGTAAGTACTGGGGCATTCGTAAATATTATTTTCCTAACTTCATTGACCCCAAAAATAGGTAAGTCGATCTAAATTTTTAGTTTATTTGTGATCAACTCAACAAATATTGCCATAAATTAAACAGATGCAGATATTGTGTGCATGTCAACGCTTTCCTCGAGTAGTAGTATCCTCTGATCGAATAATGGAGTGAAATCTAAAGTGAACAAGATCCATTTGTTTATCGAGAAGTTTTCTTCATAAAAAAATAAACCACATCATTCAATTTGAGTTCACTTATATCTTAATTATTTAAAGGAACATATATTATAAAATAATCAATTTAAAGTCATGCTTAAGGTGTAATTAAATCGAGTCTATTTCTTGCACTTAAAGCATACGATAAACAGCCAGAGAAGTGAGCATATTACACAAAGATCAATGTCCATCAATTGTCATGAGCCGATGTTATGTTAGATATTTATATATTTATATATTCAAATGTCATTTTATTCACAGCAGTAAAGTTTAATTAGAAGCTTTAAGGCAATGACGCTTGATATTTTCAAAAACTGCACCTATAAAATTTTCATCTAACTGATGAACCCTATTTTTTATTAACAAATTAATATTTTATATATTTTTTAAGTGGTTTCTGTTAGCATCGTGCACACATCAATGGATTAAAATACATTAGAAAACTTTGGTGAAAACCCAAATTATATAGTTGACATAAAAATGTATCAGAGTTGATCTAAAGAAATTAGAGTCTAATGCAAATTAATCAATTAATCTAATTAAAGATCTAAATAGATTTGCATCATCGCTTTGCATGTAGCTTGTAATGATATTGAGACAGCTGTTGCTATATGGCGCCATGTACATTGCTCGGCTGTGAACTTGAATGAATGCAATAGCCAAATAGAAGGAAAAACTGTTTGCTTGAAAAAAATATGGGGTGACTTGAATATACACTGTAAAAATCCCGTTAATATTGGGTCATACAAGACACACATAGATAATTATAGGAAATAAAGCTATTGTTAACTTATAAACAAGTCTCATATCATAAACGGTGATGAAATAAAATGGCAACGCTCGTAGTTAATAGAAAGGCTTTGACACTCACAAAAGAATTCATTATTTAATAGTTTCATAAGAGAGATTTAGCAAATTGTTCTTTATATCAACAACACTGGATGGACGAGGACCGGAAATGCGCTACAAAGCAAAACTAATCGTAAAATTGAGACCGTAGCATTGATCGCTTTGTCACTCTCTCAACAATGTGGTCGCATCGTCCGCTCTATCCTGGATAGCGAATCCTTTCGTTCCTTTATTGTGTACAAATTAAAGATACTCGCAACACAATCACTAAATTATGGTTCAGCCGTATCCTTTTCATCTTATGAATATATAATGCAAATGTTGTCGAGTAATATTCTAAAAATTTGCATTAGACGCTAAGAGTTCAGGCGCAAAAAAAATTAGATAACAACAAAACGGCCGAATTACATACCAAACATTTAAAGCAATTGAAATATAAAATCTTCAGCGTTTTTTTATAATTGGTAGCGGCAAAATTTTAGTTTATGTTCGAATGGTTCATGTCTCCCGAGCAACATTACAATAAACATCATCTATTGGATCGCGATTTATCAATGCAAAAAAAATAATAATGGTAATAATGTATGTCTTCCACCAGCAACAATATTATAATTTTAGTCATCAACTTCCAACCCCCTGAAAGATATCGCTTCCTTCCGCAGGCATATGAGGCATATAATATTTTTAGAATACAATGATACATGTCAGGAGTGAACATTTTCAAAATTCATATGTGAAGAAAAAGATTTCTTCATATTTTGAAAAAATATTAGACAGATAATTATCATATAAAAAATATAGATATATGTACAGATACAAAATACATATAGCAATTTAAACATCAAAAATCTAAGTTTTTTTGCTGATATTAGTTAGAAAGAAGTGGTTTCACACTAATTATTAGTGGTATTAATATTTATTCACTCTGTATGTACGGTTCAGCACTCTCTCAGCCCTTACTGTGTATTAACAGAGGCTTTGTTATTAGGCATTCCATGCATTTGAGGGAAATAGTTTCCCTATTCTTTTAACGTCGTCTACTTTATTAGACATGAATAGAAGGAAATCTCGAAAATCTAAAAAAAAAACATTTTAGCATTGCTACTAATAACCATTTGTATGAATTAAAATTTAAATGTTGACTAGAAGTTCGTTTGCAACTCAATTGCTCGTATTCCAAATAGAACAAAACAGCTTCTGATACATATTTGAATTATAATAAAAAACATACGTGCGAAAAAGTGATCGATACGCATGCTTCTCACTGTGGTTATTTTATAACTTATCTTTGCTAGTTAAATTGTGCTTTGATTTCGTTAATTTCAAATCACCTCATCTAAAAGCATGTAGCATTCAATATATTAAAATTTCTTTTTTGAAAGCCATCAAGGTGCTGAATTTTGAGATTGGATTAAAAGGTACGTTTCATCTAAAATAATTCATTCTATGACGAAAATAAGTATACCGCGAAATTTTTTTAAATGAAAATCAATTGAATATATAATATAAAAAATATTGATGAATTTAGATTAGAAATAAAAAAATCTTTTAACATAATATAAAAGTCTTTCAATTTAATATAAAAGACCCCATGTTGAACTTTAACTACAATCGGAAAGTTTTCTGCAAACTGAACGCATAGCGGAATTTGTTACGAAAAACAGTCGTTGTCGGGTAGATGCGAGACCAGGCTTGATCCTTAGCCCTTGCGTAGGACATATAGGACATGTAGCCGTGAAGGTCATAACTTCAGGATAATTATTCAAACAAACATATTCAATCATTTCATATTAAGCCCGTTGCTAAATAATTTGTATTTCATAGCTCAATTTAAGCTTTTGATATTTCGCTATCGAATTTTATATTTTCTTTGGCATTAATGCCGAAGCAACACTTGCCGAAACTAATTATGTATCTTCCTCAATTTCGGTACGACTCATATTGCCAGCATAATTATATTTTAAAGTAAAATTTCATCATAAGAAATCAAATGAAGATTGAATAGTATTGACCAGTTTTTAGATGGCGGCTTGACTGTTGGTTTTACTGAGGTACCGTAATCAATGAAGTGAACTTAAATTCTAGCAATAATTTCATTACATGCATCATGTATGTATGATACCTGTAATACATATATCTGTATGCAATTGATACATAATCATCGGAAACACAGAGTATGTCTCGTATAATTGAAAACATTAAAGGCATGAAGCAACCAACATTTCGTGCGGTGTTAAAAAGTTCCCGGACACGAAAATTCATTTAAGGCATCACTCAGTTATTTTTGAAGCGCAGGCGCTCTATGAGAAGCAAATGATCTGCCTTATGCAAACCTGTGCGCACATTAGACAGTCAGACGTTAATGCAAAACTGATGAAACTTTGATTGTCCCGATGTTGACTCTAAGTCTCTCGAACGCATCGAATTCCTAATGAGTTTTCGATATTGTCTTGGATGATCGCCTCGACGTGGCTTAAGACATTGCACATAGAAAAATGGAAAGATAATAAAAAAGCGGTAGAAAATAAACTGCCCATTTTTGGATTGGAGATGATGAAGCGCAACGAAAAAAAGGGGGATTTTTTCATCAAGCATACAAAAAACCAGCAAGATCCGATCGAGATATTGAATAGTGTCTATGCATTGGCCAGGATGCACAACTGATGCAAATGCTGTGAAGAGTATAAGCAAATTTTTAATTTATCTTTCATAAAATGAAAAACATGTTTCATGTAAGAAAAATGCATGTGTCAACTTCATTTATAGTAAATATCTTTTCAGATCGCCAAGCTCAGATTTTCATTTTCAGGACTTCTCTCAATAGAAAGAACATCTGGAATTGAATGATATATGAAACATTATATTCATGGAGAGAACATAAATATAAAAAATATTTACTAAAAATATTAACAATTTAGTTTGATACGGTAATAAGGAAAATATGAAGGTATTGAGAGAAAAACTCGGATTGAGGTAATTGTGAAGATAAGAAAAAAATTCATCCCATTTTCTTAAGAGAACGTGGTAAACATAATCCAGAAGAAGTACAATTGATCAATAAAATGAAATTAAATTAAGGCAACAATGCAAGGCAACATATGTTCCGCAAAACATAAGATACATGAATCATTTACGTGAATGGTAATAAGAACGAGAAATAGCCTACCGTTAATTGATTGAAAAATCTAAGGTGGTTGTGAAATGTTCGCTGCAAAAACAAGAGCTGGTTTATAGGTCGCGATAATAAACTTCCATAATGTTAATAAGAAAGAGAAATACCGTTAAACAATTGAAAAATTTAAGGTGGTTGAGAAGTGGTTGCCGTAAAAACAAGAGCTGGCTTATAGAGCGTGATAATAAACGTGAATCATAATGGTTATAAGAACGAGAAATACCGTTAAATAATAGAAAAATTTTAAGGTGGTTGAGAAGTGGTCACCGTAATTGGTATAGATCGTGTTAATAAACGTGAATCAAAATGTTAAGAAGAACGAGAAATATTGTTATATAAATGAAAAATTTAAGGTGGTTGAGAAGTGGTCACCGTAATTGGTAAAGATCGTGGTAATAAAAGTGAATCATAATGTTAAGAAGAACAAGAAATATCGTTATATAAATGAAAAATGTAAGGTGGTTGAGAAGTGGTTGCCGTAAAAACAAGAGCAGGTTTATTGATTGAAAGGCACGTGAATAATAAACGTAAATCATGTCAATTAGAACGAGAAATACCGTTAAAAAATTGAAAAATATAAGGTGAAATATCGTTATATAAATGAAAAATTTAAGGTGGTTAATAAGTGGTTGCCGTAAAAACAAGAGCTGGTTTATATATCGGTAGGCACGTGAATAATAAACGTGAATCATGTTAATTAGAACGAGAAATACCGGTTAATAATTGCAAAATATAAGGTGAAATATCGTTATATAAATGAAAAATGTAAGGTGGTTGTGAAGTTGTTGCCATAAAAACAAGAGCAGGTTTATAGATCGGAAAGCACGTGAATAATAAACGTGAATCATGTTAATTAGAACGAGAAATGCCGTTAAAAAATTATACCGTTATATAAATGAAAAATGTAAGGTGGTTGTGAAGTGGTTGCCGTAAAAACAAGAGCTGGTTTATAGGTCGAGCCCTCGTCACTCAAGAGCCCGACCATCTGTCTTCAGTCTTTGCAGGAGGTGGGCGAGATCCAAACTTTGTGTGCTCAGAGAAAACTGTTCGAAATGAACTTAGAATTCGGTTCATTTCAACTCTAAAAAATTCAAATTTTTCGTTACGTAGAGTGACCTTATGTTTAACTTATTAGTGGTTGCTCCCATTTTGATCGCATCCATGTTCGGTTTATTTAAACTCTAAAAAATACGACTTTTTCGTTACGGAGAGTGACCTTATGTTTAACTTATTTGTGGTTGCTCCCATTTTGATCGAATCCAGGTTCGGTTTATTTAAACTCTAAAAAATACAACTTTTTCGTTACGGAAAGTGACCGTGTTTTTAATTTATTAGTGGTAGGTTAACTAGCATTTTGATCGTATCAATTTTCACTCGGTACTGCCTTCGATGTGTGTGGCTTTAATAAAATGAAATCTTTTAAATCTTGACACTATTTAAACACTTTACCAACATTTTGCACGAACTAAAAATTAAAGCAAAAACACGAATTATCTTACGAACCTTATTGTAAGTTCCAACAATATACTTGCATTTTAAAAGTTAATACGTAATTTAATTGAGACCCAACTTTCTCATGGAGCCAAGAGGCAAAGGGCCATTGATAGTAACTAATAGTAAGTAAAAAAATATTACTCAGTAATCACTGCTGTGAGTGACAGAGAGCGCATTTTCTCGTCAACGAAAACGTGAAGTCACGGACGGACAGACAGACGGACGGACATATGGCGAGCTCAATAGTGTATTTTTTCCATAAATGAGAAAATGCGCTAAAAACAAAGATAGAAATGAATTATACGTACTGGAAGTAAAGATACGAATTCATTGTATATTCTTGAAAACAAAAATCAATGGGATAGTAAATTTTTCATTAATATCAAGTTATCGTTTCATTTTCATTAAATCTAGTGGGTAGTAGCACCCATAAAGCGAGATAAAGTTCATTAGTCCCATGTTCCAGCAACTTAGTTCATCTTTGAAATTTTTACTACCTCCTCTTTGGTCAATTATTATAACTAGTATAGCATATACCTACCTTATTCGACTGTTATTCAGGTGTCGAAGAGATAAGTGTATTAACTGACAATTCACTAAAAAATTCCGTAGACTATTATTCAGATGTTGAAGAGGAATATGCATTTGGATAGAATAGAATAGAATAAAAGTGTCGGCACTGAAGAAATAGGCCTATGGCCTATTGCCGATTCTTGAACTTTTCGTGACTTGATTCACAAGGGATCCGGCCTTTGGAACCCGATCTTTCCATAACTGACGATTGATTGAGATAGCTGCTGGACTTATTGCCTGGTCTTATTGCCATTAATTTGCTCTGAAAAATTCCGTGGAAATCAAAACGTGCATTAAATTTACTTTAATCAATTATTAATGCCAGCGATCGCGCGATCAACATCGGATAATCGACACAAAAGCATAGCGGGGAACACTCTTGTACGCACGGCAGGAGCGAGGGAGCGAGTCGGCGGTTTTGCAGTGCAATAAACAGGGCGTTTAAACACGGCTACACGCGTAAACATTTACATTTGAGCTGCCGCTAAATTATTGATGTTAAGCTTGAGGAACTGGCCGGGCTAAGTCGAAACTTGCGTCTTATGAAAGACCAAGCATAAGAGCCGCAAACCCAGCCTAGAAAATGTGGCTCAGTCGCGCACATTTTTCGGTCGTCACTCATGACGATCCCGAGTCAGATATTTTTTTTTTTGCAATGTTTCTAACCTATTCGAAACTATTATAAATCTGATATAAAAAATACAGCAATAGTCTTTTAAATTTTATTATGATCAAATGCGATCGGGCGCTGTCATTATGTGTTCGATGCTCATTCCTCAACTTTCCGTAAAATATCAATTTAAGCAGAACATAAATAAATAATTGCGAAGTTTATCAAAAGGAAATTCAGAAACGTTTATCTTGCTTTCGGAAGCTTTTTGGGTGCAGCAAGTCATAAATTAAATAAAAATTACACGAAGATATTTTATAATTCTCGTTATTCAGCAGTTCGTTATTGCTTATAAATGAAAACACTTTTTATTCTCAGTATGTTTCATTCAGTGGATACTTTACGGGAAACTTGTGAAATGTGGATAGAAACTTATTATTGTGCCTTTTCATTCCGTTAGTGCAAATAGCAAGAAGAAATATCTCAAGAGATTTCTGCATTAACTTATGTACGTATTAAAACTATATTTGAATTTGAATTAATCAACTCAGAAGAGAGAAAAAAATGAGTGGGCGTATCAGTGCATTATAGAACCAAAAAGTGCGCAGAAATAAAATAAATAAATAATTTATACTCTCTGGTCTTCAGTGAACCTTGTATTAATTAAATAGATTCATATATGCATTGTTCAAATAGTTTACAGTTCTGGAAGATAATACTAAATCAGAAGTGTAATAGCAATTGTTATACGTAATATATGGAATTTTTTTAAGTTTGAGGCAGCAAGCTGCTAAGTTTGTCATCGTCTGATACGACAATTCTGAAAACGACAATTTTCAGCCCACAAATGTTGCACCGAAAACAAAAGAGTGACAATTTATTCATGGATTTCTAAGCCTCTACTTTAGGGCGAAATTTCATGAATGCTTCTTCAGTCATTCGGCAAAAAATCCTGCCCAATTCTGTCCTGATATTTTTTGAACAAAAATGCATTGCTGGAAACCAAGCCCTAGCTGACCTATGGCAAGTGAGATTGAGATTTACCGATCGCCGTCTTCCTGACCAGCTAGGCGTTATCACACAACTCGATCACATTTGCGTACATGGTATGTGTTTGATTTACCAAATACTAACTATAACAAATTTTGCCTTTAACATTATTCCTTAAAAATAATAAAATAGACGAAGAAAGGATTAGATTTTATAATATATATCAATAAATTATTCATATAAATGGATATAATATACGTTTCGAAAGAATAACGAAGCACTTATATGATCCTCAACATGAACGCCTTCAAAAACAGACTAGACGAAGCTATGCAGGAGCATATGTTCAGTCTTAAAATGCCTAGCAAATTACGGACCAGGCAATAAGACTAGACGAAGCTATGCAGGAGCATATGTTCAGTCTTAAAATGCCTAGCAAATTACGGACCAGGCAATAAGTCCAGCAGCTATCTCAATCAATCGTCAGCTATGGAAAGATCGGGTTCCAGAGGCCGGATCCCTTGTGAATCAAGTCACGAAAAGTACAAGAATCAGCAACAGGCCATGGGCCTATTTCTTCAGTGCCGACACTTCTATTCTATTCTACTCTAACATTATCGCTATTTTTCCCAGAAATGCCTATGGGTCACCGTAATCTAAATTTTCAATGCCCTGGAAAATCTAAAATATCAATGCACTGGACCTTATGCAAACTTTAGGGAAAAACAGTAGAATCATTTAACTTCACATAAATTTTTGCTCTTAAACTTTGTGAAGCTCCTACAACATTCAATCAAACTCATTTTAATTTCAGGCCACCAAGCGAATTATTCCTCACGTGATCATTCCTGTATGAGTACATCGGTACACAATAGTGCGTAACTGAACAAGTTTCACACATAAGGGCTGGTCATGAATACCACATGAATTCATGCCGAACTGTGGCATGAATTCACTGGTTATAAATTCATGCCGAAAAACGTGGAAGGCTACAATGAACTTTTTCTTTAATTTATTAATTATGCCAAATGGCATATATTTATAAGTCTAGTGTGTCAATCGTTTGTATTATCACTGAATTACAATAACGATGGCCTTAAAATAAAAGCATTTGAGGTCATGCGTCAATCGATGATGCAACCGTAATTTCACGCATAAAATACAGTATATCTAACATTTAGTAATAATGTCACTTGTTTGCTTTAATCGCAAATTCACTAAAAACTTAAAAGCAAAGAAAACTCCACAAAAATTCATAGTATCTTTAAAGAAAACGTTTCGGAGTCCAGCTCCATCGTCAGTTCGAAAATTCTAGAACACAGATAAATCAGTAATTAGTACAGTCATGATTGCAACAAAAAACATAAGCTGTAAAACCTATCTATTTACAATTTCAAGCGGGAAAGAGCTAAAAGCTAAATTCAAACTAGGCCTCTGTTTAAAAATATACAATGATTCTAAAATGCGCAAATCAGAAACACCGGAACTGGAAGCTAAAACTTGAAGTCACTGTCAGACACTGGAACATCGCACTGCTCGGCGTGAGCCCGCACAGCTGAATGAGGGGGGACCCTCATTCAGCTGTGCGGGCTCACGCCGAGCAGTGCGATGTTCCAGTGTCTGACAGTGACTTCAAAGTTTTAGCTTCCAGTTCCGGTGTTTCTGATTTGCGCATTTTAGAATCATTGTATATTTTTAAACAGAGGCCTAGTTTGAATTTAGCTTTTAGCTCCTTCCCGCTTGAAATTGTAAATAGATAGGTTTTACAGCTTAGGTTTTTTGTTGCAATCATGACTGTACTAATTACTGATTTATCTGTGTTCTAGAATTTTCGAACTGACGATGGAGCTGGACTCCGAAACGTTTTCTTTAAGGATACTATGAATTTTTGTGGAGTTTTCTTTGCTTTTAAGTTTTTAGTATCTAACATTTAAAGTCACATATGAACTGATTTGACATGCATGAAACTTTATCTTATCAAACAATAGTCGCAATTTTCCCAATTTGCTGATCTAACTACATTGAAATTGCATAAATATCAAGGCCTATTGGAAAATCCTCAAATTTTACTTACACGCAACAAATTATCACAACCTATTGCCTGCTTTTAATTGGTGGCTATTTTGAATGAGTGCTTCATACAAGTCGTCTCCCAAGGAACGATTTGCGTTGCACGCTAATCGCTCATTAACGGACAACACAAATGTACAGAAAAAAAAAATTTGAAACATTCTGGCATTTGTTGTTGATTTTTAAGATGTGGCTAATTTAGATTCAACGGACGCAATAAAATTGTAGCGAAGCATGCATCCATCACCGAGAACACTGGTCTAGTCTGTACTTAGCGCGTGATGAATCATATGAATAATGTTGAATATTGAGAGTTGAATTGATTCAGGGCCTTACTTCAAAGTCACGACTCTGTCTCCAATGGACGACCCACGCCAAAACCACAACTCTTTTTTATGCTTCATCTCAAGGGAATATCGTACGTTTTTGTTCTTAGGCATCAATTTTTAGATATAATAAATAAGAAGGGTCAGTGGCTTTTAGCATAAGCTCCATGTCCGTGCTTTATTACAGCTTGTTAAAATAAATTAACAGCTTAGTTGTGGTCGCGTATATCTCACGGCTTCAGGTCACGGATAAGCGATGCACATGTAAGAACATTTGTTAGGGAAATGCACCATATGTATGGTCAATGTGTACACATAATGAGTTGTTAGTGTGAAGAGTCAAGGAAATTATAAGTTTATTCTATATCCTTGTTAGCAGTTAATAAATTTTTCCGATTTTGCTGCATTGAAAAATAAAATATATTAGTTCTAAAATTTAAAATCAAAGAAAATTCCACAAAAATTCTATAAAGGTATGAATTTTTGTGAAATTTTCTTTGTTTTTAAATTTTAGTAAACTTGCAATTTTAGCAAACATGTGACATAAATTCTTTAATATTATTTCTTTCGATAAAATTAACAATCAATACTTTTCTATTTCGCCTACACTTACCTCGACAAGAATGTTTGTGTAAACATGAGATTCAGTTATGAAGTTTTTTGATTGAATTTTCAAGTCAATACGCATATGAGCACAACTCAATTGGCTAATCGTGAGATTGTATGCCATTGACTCGGATACCAAAAAATCAGAATACGCATAATAAAAAAAATTAGATGACCACTAACAGCTTTATAAATGATACAGAAATGCTCAAAATTTTCTGATGAAATTCAACATAAAGCTTTCAATCTTAATGGCTACAAAAATGAAATTATATAACTATTAATTCTAGTGCTTACAAAACTCAGATATTTGATCTCACTCTGCAAATAATATCAGGATTTCTCGTTGTATTTGTTATCAACAAAAAATCTGATTGGAGACAGAAAGTTTAAGTTGTCACTCACTTCCTTCGTACATTGACAGACAGATTGCCGTATTTTGGTTCATCCGGTAATGAATTGACAGACTGCCTTCAACCCTGTCAAATTAAAGGGATTTTTCTTTTTGTTTCACAGACGCAGGCAAGAAACAACGAGCGGAAGTGGGACAGTGGATAGCAAACCCACGGCAGACAATTGCTGCCGATGTCAAGAGGACTCTTAAAAAAATTATGTCAACAATATTCTTTTAGAAATTTTTAATATATGAGAATGAGGCGAGATGCAGTTCATTTTAGGATAAGAGCAATATTTTATGGTGCAAGTAAATGCGAGGTGAATACTTTACACAATTTTTTAAATAAAAAGCTACATTCTGACGAATTATACACATAAGCAGGAGACTGGAAGCAAGTGAACGGAGAATAGCGCATGCTCGATCTTTCTAGAGTTTGTTGTCTCAATGGTATAAAAAATACTGAAAGTACAAAGAATACTCGTTTAGTGAGATTTCAGAGAGTTTAATTTTATTTCAAAATAAATCCATACAATTTCTTCAATTATGTCCAAAATTATTCATTATTTTCATTAAATTTAATTGCAGTGGTATAAAATATATTACGAACAGCTGTAAAGCCAGATCGCAAAGTAAGTAGCAAAACATAAACAACATGAGAAGGTCACTACCGACAGGTTTCTCTCAACAACTTGAGATTTTAAGTAAATACGCAATGTATTTTTAATTTTAATATTTTTAACACGCAAAATAGCACAAACCCACATTATTTTAGCTCAAAATTTTAGAGAAAATACCCCAAAGCCGAGGCCCTCGATCAGAAGGGGAGCGCCCAGGACCAATGCTCCTTCGAACCCAAGATCCTACAGGACTCCTGAAGGGATAAGATACGCGTCAGAGCATCCCCCCTGGGACGAAATAAATTACAATTCCATATATCATTATAATAACTAATTATCTAAAAAATTTTAAGAAATACCACCCATTTACTAATCTCGGAAAAAAAGACGCGTGGCAGCTTGTTAACGTGAATAAAAAAATTAGCTCTTTCGCATTAGAGACAAACGGTGAATTGGAATCGGTTTTTCGTGAAGTCAATGCAATCCCAGCTTTCAAATGCACGTATGAGGAGTAGTCGAGTGTACGATTTCTTAATCTGCAACAAAGGCGCTTAAGAGAGTTCAATGTCTTGAGTTAAGGCATGTTTTGTTCAGTGCAGAACAAGGTCATCAATGTATCGTGTTTGAGCCAAACACTGAAAGCTGTTGGCAGTGTTTGGAAACAAGACCTGTTCTGCAATAAGTCCACGACCAGAATGTTCTGATGGCGTATAAAAAGCTGGAAAGCTTTAGGATTGCCTTTAGACAATCACTATAACTAGTTCATTATTCTTTCTTTCTTTTTTTTTCACGCAGGAGTACAAAATAGATGATGTTGAAAAATATATGTATAATGTAATATTTATATTTTTCATCACAAATACCTTATAAAGAATATTGTACTGTGCTCACATGGCATATTATCTTAATCTGCTCTGACAAAAGAATCGTGATCATATCAGAAAAAGTCACTCGATGTTTTTTTCATGATTTCACGAAAAAAAATAAGGTCGAAAAAGGATGCCTTTCCATCAGCTGAAGTGATGCTGCGATATCGAGTTGAGAATATAAAGAATGAAAAAATATAACTCAGTTATATTTTTTGGAATAATTATAATATAGACTGCAATGATTGACTATATTATTATATAATAGTAATATAGACTGCAGTGATTGACAGAGAGCGAATTTTCTCGTCGACGAACACGTGAAGTCACGGACGGACAGACAGACGGACGGACAGACACCCGAAATCAATTCAATTAGTAGAAGCCCTGAAGATTAAGGCGTTGCTTAATCAAAGTTAAGTTTCAAAACCGAGCTGAAAACTGAAGAAATACTAATACAAGAATGAAATAATGGAAAATTACACAAATGCTCATATAATTGAAAAAACAATCATAACTTAAGGCACAGAGAAGCACGATTGTTACAACAAAGAGGAGTTCAGAAGTTTGCATATGAAACAAACTATACGAGACATTCGGCAAAGGTTGAGAGATCATTATAAAAACGCATCAAAATATCATTAACTATTAAATTAAGTATTGAAATGACTTATTAAAATATACATACTAGACGTTTCGACGTTTAGAAGTTGATAGTCGAATGTAGCAATAGAAGAAAAGTATCTCAAAGATTCAGGCTGCCGTCTATTTCTTGGCAGTCTCCCCTATAATCCTGCTAACAAATAACTCACTTGCACAACCTCCACGCAGATTTATTAGGTCTTCTATAGTAAGCCATGCAATTATTTTATGATCTAACACGTTAATAATTATCTTTCACGATAACTAAGACGAACGAGACTTGCCTCGGCCAAAGTGGATTTTTTTCAACTGTTTCCGTGATAAAAAAAGTAATCGATAAATTATGGCAGCCAGAAAAAAAGACTTACCTGAGCTTGAGTGCGTTGGCTTTCATTAAGTTTAGCTATTAATAGCAAGCAATGAATGTGCGTTGACGTACGTGCGTTTTAAGGTTGCGTCACTCGTGATTTATAAACGATGACTTCACCAGAACGATCGCTATTAATAATCTTAAATACACTCGCAAACTTGCTCTAATAATTCAACAGTGAGAATTAGAAAATTCAGTGCTGTCCAGCATCAAATTTAATTAAGACCTATTGGAAAAGCTAATTGAAAGTCAAACAATTCGGTAGATGGAATTATAAATGAATCATGAAAATATCGCTCAATATTTTTTGGCTAACTTTCATAACCGCCGATGCGCACCAAATCTAAACATAACTCTATATTAAAAACCTCGGTATTAAAAATAAAAGGACGCAGTTTATATCGTCACAAGTTGCGAGCATTCTAATAATAATAAGATATAATGAGATATTTTAGAGAAAAGCATCTCTTTATTTTATGCAGTCGCCAGTCGGAGTAAAAGCTATTTGAACAAATTTAAAACTTAAGGTCCCACAGCAATGAGTTCCTGGAACAACAGAACTTTTCGCACTATTCTGATTACAAAAGTATAAGAGAAATATATAAGAAAGTACACTGCAACCAGACTGTAAACTATATAAGAACCTAATATAGATAAAATAGAAAACTTCCAAATTTATTTGCCTGATCCGCATTACTCGCGAGCATTGCGTCGACTTAGATCGATGAAAGCGTTTGCAAGCAAGGCTAGCAAAGTAGGATACGGCAAACGGCCGTATGTCGTTTGCCGTATGTTCTGTCATTTGTGACAGAATAATTCAATAATGTATACATTAACAAAGAACGAATCGCATAGTTCAGCTCAAAGGGCCACTGTTTGGTTTCGAATGCAAGACGAATAACGAAGGCTCAATTTAGTTAATAATATTAATTCCAATTGAACAGAGTATGAGAAAGAGAAGGATTCATGTCGACGCTCAATGTATCACAGATACATGGACCGTTTATGACTTCATAAGACTGTTTTCTAATAGCGAAGCTCCGACAAAATGAACGGCTTCTCGAAGATTAATATCCATAGGAGTGCGTGCTAAGAAAATATCTGCTGCGTTTGGGAGAGGCGGAAACCCTGCATTACCCAGACGATCATTCAGCTCTTAAGTGGTTATAAGCACCTGTGAAGAGCATCAAGTCTGCCGTGTTCTGCAAGATACAAAACATTGCGAACCTTACTAGTATGCTTGGAAACAATATTTTTAGCGCATTTTCTCATTTATGGAAAAAATGCACTATTGTGCTCGCCATGTCCGTCTGTCTGTCTGTCTGTATGTTCGTCTGTCCGTCCGTCTGTCCGTTACCTCAAGGTTTCGTCGACGAGAAAATGCGCTCTTTGCCCCCACTGCAGTGAGTACTGAGTTATATTTTTAACTTTTTCCATTTATAAGGAGTGAAAAATGCTCGCTTCACCAGCTTAATAAGTTTTAAACCATGAACGAAATGGCAGGTAAAATCATAGTTAATTTTGAATATGGTTTCTCTGCGTTTTTTTCTGTATCCTCGAGAACACAGGATTCAATACATATATTTGCTTTTGGGCTGACCATATTTAATATAATGTTGCATACGCTAAAATGCAGATAATTTAGCCACAGACAACATTGTTTAAGGCGTAATAAATTGGCCATGCTGTAAAAAAAACTGAAAGCCAAAACTTTCACACAGATTTTTCGCACTGTTCTGGACCCGAATCCAGGAGCGATATAAGCAGCAAAATAATATGCCACATATGGCAAGCCTACATAAATATTCGCTCTTTTCCTACGAACATTGCTCTCAAGAGCCAATTTTTTGGCAAGTACTGAAATGTTATCGCCTATGTCCACTTCTTTAAACAGCTCGGATCCTTAAGTGTTACGAAAACGCACTCTAGTATATTAAACGAAATCGTCGAAAAATTACGGCAAGTTGGGTTAAAATATCAGGTTAGGTTAAGATTGGGCAGATTAAGCTATTTGCTATCAAATCATAATAATCAAACCTATCCTAGTTTAACCTATCCGCATCTTGTTTAGAATACACACCTCAGTAATGTCTGGGGTGCTTATTCTTAACAAGATCCAACAGACCTTAAATAAAAAAAATAACCGATGGCACCGCCTCACCAGGAATTCTCTGTTATCAGGATCGAACAATGATAACGATAACAGTAATTGAAAATTTATTTCGATCACACTTTTCCCGGGGGTCAGATTGAACACATGAAGCCCCAAACTCAATCATTCACTTTTTAAAGAAGTCTTTTTATCACCGAAGGATTTTTTTGCTCAAAAATTAACCCAACCGTGAGCATATGTGTAATGATTTAGATGAATATTCATTTCTGAATAATTTTATCATTTGATTTTAACGTCCACTTAATTTTTTCTATGTTCAATTCAAAGAAGAATTACAGAACATGGGTTATCATGTATTTATTTTGCTTCTTATGCTCCGTGTATGGTATATGTAACTGCCAAAGATCACTATTCCCATTAAAGAATTAAAAAATATAACTCAGTACTCACTGCAGTGAGCGACAAAGAGCGCATTTTCTCGTCGACGAAAACTTGAGGTCACGGACAGACGGACGGACGGACGGACAGACAGACAGACGGACATGACGAGCACAATAGTGCATTTTTCCATAAATGAGAAAATGCGCTAAAAACTATCTTTGTCACACATTTTTTAATATAGACTAAACCTTCATTGGCAAGTGATAGCGCCTCTTAACTTAGGATAGTTGACGAACTGAGTTGAAAACGCTAATCCTGAATGCTAAGGTAGATGCTGCCTCTCACTCGCCACTGTAACACCTGGCAATGCTTTGTGCGTTGGAAAGTCCTTTTGCATGTTATTTTGATTGTCGATCATTTACAGGTGAATCACGAGTACGCAAAAATTTTTAATACATGCAAATAAGGGCGTTAAACTTAGTCGTATACGAGTTCAAGGACCAAACTAGCAAAAAATGATTATATTTTAAATTGCTTGTCGTACCTTTATCAATCAGTCGGTAAACAGTCTTCGATACATTTCCTCATGAATGCGGTTCCCTCCATCAGATCCAGATCTTGTATCGTCATTAACATCGCACCGCAACATTATTTTATCACCAATATTCCCACAATTGCACTACACCACACCGTCACGTCATCACAATCATCACCAACGTCGTCACCACACCACATCAACCTCACCACCACCAGCAATGTGCTACACGCCACGACTCGTGATCATACCGCAGGTTTCATGCCCGAAAGCATTACCTTAATTTCCACAGGTCATCTCAGGCCTTCTTAATCTGCATTTACATACGAGGCATTCCGGTTTTCCGTTCATGTTCTTTTTAAATGCCCAATTTGTACTCATAGCATAAGCAGCTGGAGTTCTTGGTAGAGTATTGACGTCGGACTTGACGTTGGACTGACAGCATGAAGTCCGTATAGAGTTCTGATGGACTCATGGCACAGGTTCTGTAAGTTCTGATAGACTCAAGGAACCAGTATGATAAGTTCTGATAGACTCATGGCACAGGTTCTGTAAGTTATGATAGACTCAAGGTGCCAGGACTGCAAGTTCTGGTTTATTCATGGGAAAATGAAGTTCTAGAATTCAGTTTGCCAATTAAGACTGTCAAGTTCATGTGAATTTAGTGCGCAATGGACTGTAAAGTTCTTGGTAATTTATCGCGCCAATTAAGGTGCGGAAAATAAATTAAAAAAATATAACTCAGTACTCACTGCACTGAGTGACAGAGAGCGCATTTTCTCGTCGACGAAAACTTGAGGTCACGGACAGACGGACAGACAGACAGACGGACATGGCGAGCGCAATAGTGCATTTTTTTCATAAATGAGAAAATGCGCTAAAAAGACGTTCAAAAAAGTGCGTATGTCAAAAAGACATTCATGTGTTGATCAACTCACGCTGCAAAGAAAGATGTTTAAGTTTCGTTGATCTGGCAGCGCCAGGGTTAGAAATTCCTGGTATTGAGAACCTATAAGGAAAAAATGGATTCAAAATAAAATATGGGGATAAAAATAACGGTTAACATACGCGCGTTGCGCAATGTAACAAACCTTAAACAAATTATAATGTTCGGTGTGAATTAGTAAATAAGATTAGATTAACCAAGTAAATGAAGCCCAGCAGAATCAGCTATTAAACGAAAGAAACGTTGATTTTGGGTCATTAGTTACATTATTTTGTTTAAATTTTACCTGCTCTTAACGTACTGTTTAAATATTTATTCGAATTATTATCGCGTTTTTTGCCAGTTCTTATTGTAGGATATAAAAAGTTTAAACAAAAAGAATGCTGCTAGGGAACTAGTCAAGAAATAAAAATATTTGACTTCGACGATAGTTTCTCAAAGGCAAATCCAGTTTAAAGGGACCGGCCTGGTGAAAAATCGAAAATTTTGGCTTTTCCGTTTTCTTGGCTCATTTCGTAGCTGCTGAAAAGGCGCGTCTAACACAACAAACCGCATGTACGAACGTGCTCTAGTTCTTGCCTAAAGCAATTATAAAAATATATAATGAACATTTTTTTAAAATGTGCACAAAAATTTATTTGAAATAAATCTATATATGTAGATCCTTACTCTCGTTAAATACAAAGTGCTACCACTAGTTTGAAAGCTACAAACAAGACGCGTTCAACAAAGTTACTACCATGGATGTCCATGTAATAAATTTTGCGTAATGCAGTTTTGAACTTTTATAAAATGACCATTTTATAACAATCTTTACAAATTTTCATTTGAAAATGGTATTTATGGATCATTATTTACGTTAATTGCAAAATGTTTGCACTCGTTTGAAAGCTACAAACGATGCCCGTTCAAGAAAGCAAATATCACGGATGTGCATGCAATAATTTTTGCGTAATGCAGTTTTGAACTTATATAAAATGAATATTAAAGAATATTTATTATATTAAATATAATAAAGTCCCATTCATAGCTTATTATTCACATTAAACTGGACAAAAATATGTAAGTCTGAAGACACGTGCTGGTACCCTAAATGCAAATAACTGGCAATGGGGAAGCTTGAGATATAATATCAAGAATTTTTTTGGCATGTTGTTCTTTTTTCAATAAATTTTACTTTATTTGGCTCCCCTGAACAAATAAAATATCCAAATAGCACCATCTTAAAAACTTCATAACTCCTACAGTATTCAAGCTACAGCAATGAAAGACATACATGTATATCATTCGATTTGTAAAGACCATACCTAACGACTTTAATAACGCACATTCTCATTTCTGGAAAAAAGGCGCTATTGTGCTCGTCATGTCCGTCCGTCCATCCGTCCGTTTGTCTGTCCATCTGTCTGTCCGGAACGGACGAGAAAATGCGAACTCTGTCACTCAGTGCAGTGAGTACTGAGTTGTATTTTTTGTATTTTTGCACGGTTTGACTTATATATGGGGGGAGTGGGGCTGGGGGGCTGAGAAATGTCGAAAAATTGAAAGACGCGCATAACAGAAAAACAACAAGGAAAATCTAAAATCGGGGTTCTAGAGCCGTTAGATAATTTCGTTACAAATCAAAAGAAATGTGTCTCTATATTGTAGCGTGTGATTTGTGAACGTTATAAACTTTTAAGAGTACCCATTCATTTGCCGTTTTCTATTAATTTCACGTTTTATTAATTTTTTTTAAATTCATACGATCAAATTATTTTTTATTTTATCTTTTACGTATGTGTGTGAAATTTCAGAAAGATCGGTTGTTAAAGGTAAAAGTTTTTCCTTGACCAAACCGGTCCCCTTTAACTCATCAGGTACAGCTGATTTATCAAATTTATTTACATTTCTGCACTTATCTCGGGTATTCAATGTACACCTGATATTTTTTCTCTCCTAAACTGGAGCCTTAATTTTCAGACGCATTTTAGGTAAGTAATTTTCTGCACAAGGTTCGAATTTTCTGTAATTTTCTGCACACGGTTCGAATTTTCTGTAATTTTCTGCACACGGTTCGAATTTTCTGTAATTTTCTGCGCAAGGTTCGAATTTTCTGTAATATTCTGCACACGGTTCGAATTTTCTGTAATTTTCTGCACACGGTTCGAAAGCGTGGGATTTTCTGGACGCTCCTCATTTGAATCACGATCTCAATGAACGCTGCACTGATCCTAATCAAGATTACGCCTCAATCGTGAAACTTGCAACATTAAACATCGCTCATTAAACATCACTCACGAGAAGGCCGCCTTAATCTCTGAATATACGATCGAACTTTCCACGCCACATTTAAAGTGTACTAAGTTAATATCTCATTTACATATACATATATTGTATTACTGCATATACTGCATACTGCAGATCAAGCAGGAATTCGTCGCTAGGAAGACTATATTCGCTTCCCAGTTTCAAGGCAAAAAATCAAACCAGAAAAGGAATTGAAATTACATTCCTATCTTCCACGTGAAATAAATTTTATGTTAATAAATTTCGGTAAAGAATTGCATAAAAATATACATAAGATCCCATAATTACTAGTACAGTTCCTAAAATTATATAGAATCCGTCCGTACTAAAGCTATGCGCGTTACCAGCGACGCGCGCCGCGGTGTAATTTCAGTTGAAGGGCAACATCTCAGGGCCCAGGCAAAATATCTACACATCGTAAATTTAATTTGAGCCTCACCTCGTGTCAATAAGATCTCTTATGTGCGAGTTTCCCTCATGCAATGCAGTATTGGGTGCGGGGTTTCCACTATTGCGCACATTTGAGGCTTCGTATATTTGCAAGGCAACCACAAATCCAATTCATGTTGATCAAATTTCAAGTCAAATCTAGAGGCACAAAAATAAGCAACAAGCCGTTAGGTTATACTATGCGTGACTTGCCTAACGAAATGTAATATACATTACCTACATACATGGAATGGAATATTTTTTAATAAAATAACTGTGGGGGAAATTATTAAAAAGCTTCTCGATTAATATATTATCCCAAATAGTTTAACAAATTGTTTTGACCCGTTCACGAATGAAAAAATCTGATTTTTGGAAACAGCAAGACATTAATATTAGCACCACGACATTAACATTAAAACCAAGACATTATTATTAACATCAGGACATTAACATTAACACCAAGACATTAATATAAACACCAAAATATTAATATTAACACCAAGATATTAATATTAACACCAATACGTTGTTATTAACATCAAGACATTAACATTATCACAAAGACAATAATATTAACACCAGGATATTAATGTTAACACCAATATATTATTATTAACACAAGACATTATTATTAACACCAATTCCACACAAATTAACAATTCCTTTACTGGCATTGAACTTGATGCGACTAACTTACGACGACCTCGAATGAAGGCGTCAGGCACGCTTCAATGCTCCTCAAGATAACAATCGTTGCGGGTGAAGAAAATCATGACAAATGACGTTGCACAGGACATTATTTTGCGACAATTTATCAGCGAGGCGCCTTGTTTTCGCGTTTCTTATATGATGCGCCTGCTCTCTGTGGAGCTCGTTAGCCGATAATGGACCTGATGATATCGAAACGTCAGCGATATAATCGTTTTCCAGACGCGGCTGTCACCGCTGGCTGCCAGGGGCCATACTTTCAAAATTCGCTAAGTGAACGTAAGTACTACGCTCTATTTGTCTATGATTGGTGGATTTTGCTCGAAAGGCCGTCAATGATTGGCTGATGAACTTACGATCTCTTAGCTTTTTTTGAATGTATAGGCCCAGGAGTATTGATGTCAGCTCGCAAACTACAGGCAAGCGGTCATTGAGGGCATGAATTAAAAAATATAACTCATGTATCTACTCACTGCACTGAGTGACACAGAGCGCATTTTCTCGTCAACGAAAACGTGAAGTCACGGGCGGACGGACGGACAAAAAATATAACTCAGTACTCACTGCACTGAGTGACACAGAGCGCATTTTCTCGTCAACGAAAACGTGAAGTCACGGGCGGACGGACGGACAAAAAATATAACTCAGTACTCACTGCAGTGAGTGACAGAGAGCACATTTTCTCGTCGACTAAAACGTGAAGTCACGGACGGACAGACAGACGGACAGACATGACGAGCACAATAGGGTTTTTTTCTATAAATGAGAAAATGCGCTAAAAATTATGGGATATGACTTGACTGAGCCCAGTGCAAAGTGAAGGAATTATACGATGAATCAGCATTCGGAAACGGCTATTGAATATTTTAGTAAGGAGAGTTTAGGTTTGTCCTAAAAAATGGTTCAAATCCAATCAAATTATTAAAGGATATGATTTTATTTGATTATATGAATGGTATAAACAACATTACACTTACAAAACGAGAGTTGTACACTATAAAGAATATGGCTTTTTGTTGTATGGTTGAACTGAATGTGAAATTCCTTCTAATATTTGTACCGGTTTATGCAAGAAAAGAATGGACAATCGAGTACCTATGTGATAAAGCAATTTAGTAATTAACAATTTCTAAGATCATCGAAGGCTTACAAATACAAATATATATTACCGTACTCAATTGGTGAAATATCTAAGGCAAGTTCTGGCTACGTACGGAATGAAATTTAGCTTAAGATTTTCGACTCCAGTCATAATTAAAGGGTACGAACTTTACGGGCACGAGAGAATTTTGCTTCATAATGAAATTTCTTACATACACAACGAAAGACGTACACAGCGATAGACGTACACAACTATAGACGTACACAGCGATAGACGTACACAACTATAGACGTACACAACTATAGACGTAAACAGCGATAGACGTAAACAGCGATAGACATACACAACGAAAGACGTACACAACTATAGACGTACACAACTATAGACGCACAGAGCGATAGACGTACAAATCTATAGACGTACAAATCTATAGACGCACAGAGCGATAGACGTACAAATCTATAGACGTACACAATGATGAACCAAAGCAACGATAGACGTAAAAAATGATAGACATTTAAAACGATAGACTCACATATTGATAGACGTACATTACAATTTCCGTACACAGGACAAATGTAAAAAGATAAACGTAAATAATTAAATATCCAAACGTGAAGAGATAAACGAATTCAACTTCATTATAAACTCAAGCACCACCGAATTAGAGAACGTGTTCCATGGGTATGGCAATGATCTACGGTTATCTATGGCAACTAATATAAAACAATATTCGCCTCAAATAACCTATCTTAATAGCCACGAAAATTAGAAAAGATAACAATTACACGTAGGAAATTACACGGCTTGCTGAATAATCATAAAGAAATGGATAGGTACTGTTTGTTCGAATGAGAAGAAAAGAGCATCAATTCTTAAATGAAATTATAGATGAATATCAAGGATGAGAAAATGCCATGTTAATCAAATTCAGAATTATAATTTGCTTAAATGCAATTAATAAAATTGAAACTCTACATTTGTTTATTTTATTCCACAAAATTTGTTCAACAAAAAAACGTTGAAAATAAAAAAAAATTATGGAGAAATGACAACTAATATCACTTGAACGATGAAATTTACTAAAATATTCTCAGAGAGAGCAAAATGGACCATATTAATGGAGGTGCGTAAATTCATGTATTATATCATGCGTAATTCATGCATTAATTTCTTTTCAATTTAAATAGAGAAAAATGATATAAAGCATTCATTAAACTAGTGTAAGTTGTTCTAGGTTATGTAAGAACCGTTCGATTTGTTATATGAAGACAACTGAATTGTTTCAGCTAGCTAATTTTGTATAATTTTATTTATCCAACTTATTGTTTCAAGTTTATTTTGTTTATTATTGTTTCAACACCCGGGGTTAGCCAGTGTCTTGGATGAACAAATTAGTTTATTGAATTTGAACCGAGAAGAATCGAACCCACGATGAGGAGTTGATCGTCTTCAAATTATATACATATTATTATATTGACCATTATTACATTTAATCAAACAAAGTTGCAATTCGTTTAATCGAGTAACCATCAAATAACATCAAAGTTGTAATTTTAACCTTCCTTCGTTAACTCCAAGTCCGGCTCGAAATACGTGCAATATGCAAAGTTTTTAGCGCATTTTCTCATTTATGGAAAAAAAGGCGCAATTGTGCTCGTCATGTCCGTCTGTCCGTCCGTCTGTCTGTCTGTCCGTCCGAGACTTCACGTTTTCGTCGACGAGAAAATGGGCTCTCAGTCACTCACTGCAGTGAGTACTGAGTTATATTTTTACTGAGTTATATTTTTTCTTATATTTTACAAGGCGTAAACTTGGTGACTTCCGTTGAAACTTATTAATAAAGCACATTTACTGCCTACGCGGCTGATTTACGGTGACATTTATTTACAGCTTAGAGCGCCGGGAGAACAGCTTTGATTTATTCGTGATACATATTTAGCAGCTATAAATAAATTCTAATAGTTTTGCACCAAATTAAAGAATAAAATATGGGAATGCTTTGTAAGAAGAACTTTTAAATACTGGCAATTAACAATTGCTAAATAAACCTGAATTAAAATATATAAACTTGAATTATCTACCTGCATTTTTGTCGCAATTAATGTGGTCTGTTTATGTAAGCAAGGTGAAATGAATTCAAATTGCACGTGCAACCAAGCGACTTACTTAAGGACTCATTAAAGTGTAATACAGCGTTCATTAGGGATAATCGAAGATATTTACACAAATTATTTTTGCCATGCTATTGACGCAGCATATTAATTGTTGGCGAGTTAACTTAGTTTACTTAATAAATCGATCACTATTGACGAAGCATAATGTCCGTGAGATACATCACTTGATTACTATTGACGTAGCATAATATCCATGAGATACATCACTTGATCACTATTGACGTAGCATAATGTCCATGAGATACACCACTTGATCACTATTGATGTAGCATATTGTCCATGAGATACGCCACTTGATCACTATTGACGTAGCATAATGTCCATGAGATACATCACTTGATCACTATTGATGTAGCATAATGTAGCATAATGTCCATGAGATACGCCACTTGATTACTATTGATGTAGCATATTGTCCATGAGATACGCCACTTGATTACTATTGATGTAGCATATTGTCCATGAGATATGTCACTTGATCACTATTGATGTAGCATAATGTAACATAATGTCCATGAGATATGTCACTTGATCACTATTGACGTAACATAATGTCCATGAGAAACATCACTTGATCACTATTGACGTAATATAATTTCAGTATAGTACGTAACTTGATAGTGATAGTTTTCGTCGCCACTACATGTTATTGACGCACGTTCTTTACCCCAGACATGATATTCACGCACAAATGTTCTATGGCCAGCCAAGTCACTTAATTAAAAGTAATGGCGTCGTGCCGTCGATATTCTATAGCGGCTAATGGGGAAAGTTTTGCGTGCGCTCCACTGTTATGAGACGGGCTCGTGTGTCTTGTAAATCCAACATGACGGAAACAAATATTCGACAAAATACCACATTTTCTTATACACAGAACTTGGGGTCTAAGACATTCTCAATAATTCATAGGCAACAAAGAAAATTCCAATATAACTCCATATTTTTAAGGTTGCAAACAATCCTTACATTACGACTATGGAGAAGTCAAAGTTAAAGAGGTCTTTGTTCGAGCAAAAACTTCAAAAAATTAATAGCACAAATATACTCGACCGTGCCATTTCTGGAAACAATAATAAAAGTTTTTGGTCTATTTGCTATAAAAAAAAAACAGAAAAACGTTGTTTAGGTATATTTAGAGAATTTTGTCAAAAAGCTAGATAAAATTTTGTCATCAGGCGACCGAACAATGAGCAACTGGGATAAGGGCACAATTTTTCCCACATTGGAATTATCTGTGCACTCTAATCATGTCTCATCAAACGGAGAGAGGAAACAATTCACATTTGTTCTTGCCCGAGTGTCAGGCTTAGGATGGCAATTTGTTTTTTAATCTCGAGATTTTAATCACTTCTTTAATCTCCGACAAGCCCTTCTCCTCATTAACTCCACTGACGAACAATAGTTCTGGCTCTACGAGGCCTTCCTTCATTACTTATTTCATTCATCTCAGAAATTAGGCTCTTTTCATTAAGGACTTATATCAGGTTATCGAAAGATTGAAAATTTGTATCTTCATTATTTCATATTCCGCACTGTGATGATGATTGTTCATACTAACGAAATTATCATTTATAATTTTATTGAAAAATTGAAAATTTATATCTTCATTATTTCCTATTCCGCACTAGGATGATGATGGTTCATACTAACGAACTTGAACAATTATCACTTATATAAGAAGACCAAAAGCTAGAATAACATTAATCCTCGAGACTATAGTTCTAAGGAGCATATAAGAATCATTGATATTTGAGAAATTCCTATAAGATTTTTCAGTGCGTTACTTCCACTATCAAGAGCGTCATCATAACTCAATAAAGTTGTGCAACAAAATCGCGAATTTAATTGTGTTTTTGTGAGGTTGAGACTTTGGAAAATTAATAACCGAGCATAATGCACAATTAAGTGAACAATTCCTATCACTCATTACCCGGCAGTGTGTAAGAATATCGTTTGGTGGGCTGACGCTTAAAAAAAAGTTCAATATGAGGCTCAGAGAAAGAAGCTCACCGCTGTATCTCTCTAGTTTCATTGCCTTCTCAAATTTGAAAACAAAGCAACCAACAAAGTGCACGAGTTCTCGAAAGTTTGCCGTCAATTTAGACCTATAGTTATCACTGCTCATTAACAAAGACTCAAGTATTTCATTCTAATTACAAATGTTAATTAATGAACCAGCCTCTCAATCTCCTCCTTACTTTAATTATAACTTTTGTTTTGCAAGACTCTGAGGACAGACTCAGTTAGACGCGCTGAAAAGAAGAGGGCGTACATGAGGCTTGATTGTGCTACGGGCTTGTGAGGGCCGAGAGGTAATATTATGAGCGAGTAATTGCTGCTACGAGGGATATTTGCTAGCATTATCATTCGTGTAATTGCTGTTTAAAATAATAATTGATAGCATTATCATACGTGTAATTGTTGTTTAAAAGAATATTTGCGTGAATTACGTTCGTGCTATTGCAGTTACAGAGAATATTCGCTAGCATATTCATTCCTTCAATTGTTGTTCAAAAGAATATTCGCTAGCATATTTATTCGTGTATTTGCTGTTCAAAATGAAATTTGCTAGCATTATCATTAGTGCTATTGCTGTTACAGAGAATATTCGCTAGCATATTCATTCGTGTATTTGCTGTTCAAAATCAAATCTGCTAGCATTATCATTAGTGCTATTGCTGTTACAGAGAAAATTCGCTAGCATATTCATTCGTGTGATTGCTGTTTAGAAAAATATTTGCTAGCATTATTATACGTGCTATAGCTGTTACAGATAATGCTCGTTAGCATTATCATTAGTGTAATTAATTTTAAAAAGAATATTCGCTAGCATTATCGTTCGTGCTATTGCTGTTACAGATGATACTCGTTAGCATATTCATTAATGTATATGCTGTTACAGCGCATATTCGCTAGCTGAATCATTTGCGAACAACTTCAACTGTCCTAACAAATGCAAGCTCTGAAATTTTGAAAATATATTCGCAAATTAAAGTTAATTGATTTATAATGTAATTGGGGAATTATGGATTATTGTTCGTAAATAAAGAAAAATATTAGCTGAGCTCAAAATTAATCAAAATGGAATGAACTAAATAAATTTTAAAATGGACTGAAAAAAACGCTATTAAAAGACTGGAAATATATACGAGTACATGTTACATATATTTTATTTCTGAAAAAAACTATTTTTATCTATTTTATTTCTGAGTGTCAACACGATTGCCTCTACGATCTACGATGACAATGATAAAATTGTATGGATATTCTTAATTGACAAAAATTGTCAATTAAATTAAAAAACTCATTAAAAAAAATCCTAATACAAAAAGAATACTCCTAATCATAATTTCAATAACAATTTTAGTAAAGCGCGCATTACTAATTAATTGCAACGAATTTTTTATAATGGTAAAGAATTAATGAAGAACTCTGAGAGGATTCAATCGCAACATTGACCCAGCCCTCTACACAAAACAATAAAACTCTTACAGCTAATATTAATCACTGTTGTTGTTCGAGAAGCAATATAGTAGGCTAATGATTTTCATCCTTTATATTGGCTAATGCAACATGATTGGATCTAGCCAATGTGCCAAGGGCATTCAATAACCTGCACAACAGTTTTCAAATTTCAATGGAAAGATAACAATTTCGGTCATCAACGCTCACCAGCGTAAGTGGAATTACGGCCCTAAAACTCATTTATTCGACTCGGCCGAGTACAATACCATTGTTCGCTGGTCATAAAAACAAGAATCTTATAGCCTTTTAATACCCTTGTGGATTAATTTGCTACTATTCATAATTCCATTTATACCTGCAGCCTGACATTGATCGGAGCAAGTAGAAATATAAAAGCGAAGAAAACTCCACAAAAATTCAACATATCTCTAGTGAAAACGTTTAGATATCCAGCTCCATCGTCAGTTCGATAAATCTAGACAATCAGAAGTTGAAAAAGTTTGAATGCAAAAGAAAAAATACAGAAGTTAAAAACCTAAATTTACAGGCAAAATGCAAAATACCCATCTATTCAGCAGTTCCTTAAGCAGTTGAGGGCATAACAATTTCTGAGAAGGATTTCTTATTAAAAAAATTTCCTATTGTGATTATTGACAGAAAAGTCACTGGACAGAAAAATTTCCAAGTTCGTTATTTGTCTGCATAATAAGCAATATAAGATTACAAGCAAGCTGTCTGCATATAATTTGCAATATGTCGATAGTATTTTCAACCTGCCCGTAATTCCTCCCAATATTTCGATCACATTAGCACAGTCGTTGCTCATTTATCATAAATTTCTTGATTGTGTGTAAAAAATCGCTTGCCGTATTTAATCAAACACTGGGTTTTCTTACTCTCATGACGGGCAGCATTTTCACGAGAGCTTGCGATGTCATTTGGGTTGTTAAATTAATCATATGACATCACATGCACTATGCGGAAAATTCTTGACACGGCATATGGCTATGAGATTTACTTTTATTATCTATTGCAAAACAAGTCACATTATAATATGATCTCCCATGCCATTAGTTGAATTATGATATGAGCTCCTACAATCCTTAGTTTCATTATGATATGAAATTGATGGCATTTTTGCAACATCAATCGGATATCAATTTTTTGAACCTTATTCGGATATTAATTTTTTTTAATTAATTAAATAATTTTAATTAATTTTTAATTAATTTTTTGACCTTTGCAACATCAATTTTTTGACCTTATGCGTGCATAAAGTTGGCTTCGCAGTTCGAGCATCTTCAAGTGCACTTTGAATTTATCCCTAATTTTGAGCGGCTATTCAAGACGACTCTTTTCCAGTCTTCGTGCGTATCCTTTTTCGCGAGTTTTCGTTGTTTATTTGTTTTGCAGCTCTAAATAGATCAGATGTTTAATGATATACAGATGAATGGTACGATATTGTGTCGATATAAATTTATACATCCAAATATGTGAAAAAGTAAATTAATTCGAGCGAAATAAAAATAGAGTTCATTTCAGATGAAAAAAATACTCCAAATAAAAGATATAAGTCGTTTTCTGATCATCGTTGCAGCTTTATCTAATCTTCTGATTATTTAACCTTAGGGAAACAGCACATCTCAAATTCATGAGCGTCGATTTAATCTTCAACGCATGTCTAAACGTTTTTGTACAAAACCTTCTATCTTGCCTACGGATTTATCCTTTTCAAAAGTTTTCTATTCGAATATTCTAGGGGTCGCCCGCATGTATAAAAGTATTTGTACAAAACCTATTATGCTGTCTATGGATTTATCTTTTTTCAAATGTTTTCTATTCAGAACTTCCAGGGGTCGCCTGCATGTCTAAACGTTTTTGTACGAAACCTATGTTGCCTACGGATTTATCCTTTTCAAAAGTTTCTATTCATAAATTCATAGGGTTCGCCCGCACGTCTAAACGTTTTTATACGAAATCTATTTTGCCTTTGGATTTATCTTTTTCAAAAGTTTTCTATTCGGAAATTCTAAGAGTCGCCCGCATGTCTAAACGCTTTTGTACGAAACCTTCTATAGGTTGCCTACTGATTTATCCTTTTCAAATATTTCTATTTGGAAATTCTAGGGGTCGCCCGCATGTTTAAACGTTTTTATACGAAATCTATGTTGCCTACTGATTTATCCTTTTTCAAAAGTTTTCTATTCGGAAATTCTAGGGGTTGCCCGCACGTCTAAACGTTATTATACGAAATCTACGTTGCCTACGGATTTACCCTTTTCAAATGTTTTCTATTTGGAAATTCTAGGGGTCGCCCGCATGTCTGAACGTTTTATACGAAATCTATGTTGCCTACGGTTCTACCCTTTTTCAAATGTTTTCTATTCGGAAATTCTAGGGGTCACCCGCACGTCTATACGTTTTTATACGAAATCTATGTTGCCTTTGGATTTATCTTTTTCAAATGTTTCTATTCATAAATTCATAGGGTTCGCCCTCACGTCTAAACGTTTTTATACGAAATCTATGTTGTCTTTGGATTTATCTTTTTCAAAAGTTTTCTATTCGAAATTTCTAGGGGTCGCCCAGCGAAGATTAGTAGGGTGCTCTTGACTGCAACTTGAAGAGTCTCGGAGATGCAGCAGGCAAAGATGCAGTTGAGATGGCTTCTTGCTCTCGACGATGTGTAACAGAAGAACTAAAGTGCCTGCAATTAGCCTTAACAAAACTGTTGTCTTCTGCCTTTGTCCTGGGACTTGTTCAAATGATCCATTACCAGTCCAGATACAATACTCAGTCGTTCTCTAAACAGTCAACATGAGACATGAATATTGCAATTTTAATTATGCGAATAGCATTTAAATCATTAACATTGACCATAATCAAGTCAATAAACTCTTATTAAGTATGTAATAACTCTGTAAATAAGATCAAAATAGGGATTCCACACGTCTTTGTTTTCATTGTACGAGTAACTAAAATATGTTAAATTAATTAAAAGAAACGCTTTCATGTCCCAGCATTATTTAAAGATTAATTACGAATAAGATTATTTACGAAAAAAGATCAAGGTTTTCCGAATTATATTACCGCATTATTAAATGAAATTATTCGTGTTATTGAGACACTGGCGCAGATTTCTATACCTACCTCCATTTTAATTAGAGGAACTTCATTACATTAATGAGCCTGCCAAAATTTATCAGCTTAATTGTAGCTTATAAATAATTTCCAGTCACTACGCGGCAGCTACTCTTCACAATACTATTATATAAGCACTTATAAACTAAATATTGTTAACATTAAAACTAGGTTCCTAGTACGTCTCACCTTGATGATTAATTTTGGGAATCCAGGATGAATTATTATCATATGTTGAGAAGCCTGATTTAGTATTTTTTAAGTCGTTTTCACACAGGCTAAAAACATTGGTAGCGAAACGCCATGAAGCTGATAGGCAGCGGCTCAGCGTCAATTCGTATATCACTGTTCAAAAAATCACCATTAAACGGTATTACCGGCGAAACACCGCGTCGCCGTTTTTATTCCAGTTTAACGCTAGAAATGCGTAAAACATCTGAAAAAACGGCAAAACGGTTTATTTTCACGGGGCGGTCGGCAAGTAGAACGCCAGTGAGACCGTTTTTTGAACGTTTTTCGAACAGATGATGCGCTAACAAGGCAACTATATCTATGTGTATATGAACAAAACCAACGCTGCATGCGACTGGCTTTTCCATAGATGAAGTGGATGAAAAGATGCACGAGTTGTAACTTCGAGTAAATATAACATATTTGTTAACATGCTATGATTGTTTCCATTTAAATAACTTTGTTTTTATACGTAAGCTTTGTATAGTATCAATATATACTATGCAAAGCTTACGAATAAAAACAAAGTTATATAAATGGAAACAATCATATATATATATATGTTCAGTATAGATATGGTTACTTGGGTAACGTAAACTCCAAAATTTGTTATAAAATTTTGTGAAATTAATAACTAGCAGCTTCATTCAAAAATGATCGGGATAATAATCAATAAGATTTGATAGCACTTTCTCCCTAGCCTCGCTAACAGAGAAACTGAAATTTGCTTGAAAAATATGTAAAATAAATACCTAGATTAAAAGTGAGATCTGACTCTCTTCTTGTAATTCTTTCCACTAATTTTTAATGCCTAATGGTTTCATTGCTAAAAACAATATTTTACATACAGGTAATAACTCGGCACGGTAAGAATGTGGATTCGTGCCATAAATAAAGAAATCAATAAATATTATAAATAAATATTATATTATAAATACCCATAATTTTTCCAGTGGCAGGTTTCAAACAATTCCTCAAACAACAAATTATGCAATTAAATATTGGATGAAACGTTACCCCATGTACAAATATATTTGTACAAAATAAATTCACTAAAATTCCGTTCAGCTGTTGCACCTCAAATCTTTTCTTTGAAACGTCGTGTACGATAATAATTCCATAAGACTAACACGCCTGATTTTTACTTTAGTTTGTTCTCGTGATATCGTCCACTTTTGCATGAATGAGTAAATATTTTCTTAGCTTAGAGAAAGCATTGTTCTTGTTCAACTATAAGGTTTTGTTCGGACAGAAGGGATAATATTAACATTTGCCGTCGGAATGTTTGCCAAGTCTAAGTCTGTAGTAAGGTGCATTGTTCGCTTCAGCAGCGCGAGCATTAAGTGCCTGCAGCCGAGAGCCGTCATTAAAACCAAAGTCCAGAGAATTTCCCTGCAGCCTTTCTTCTCATACCGCCAGTAAATGCAAGTACTTTCTTTCCAGCAAATGCAGTAGTAATTTTTCCTTCCGGTAAATGCTAGGAACGTCTCACAGGACCTCGCTTGTCACACGATTCTTTCTTTATTTCTTATGATGCCGAAGAAATGTGACTTGGCACAGAAAAACCCACGTGCATCAAATCCAGCAATGTGCAGATTCTATGGCTTGTTATAGCCTATGCAGGCAACGACACGAGTTACATAAAATAAGTTTACGCAACAGGGTCTAAAATGGCTTCAATTTCTCCCCATTTTTTTAAATTTGGTAACAAATTGATACAAGGAGATAGTAATTTGCGCGGGCATCAGCTTATTTACACTGAAATACAACTATTCATAGGCAATAAAATACGAGCCCAGCGAATAGACACGCCCGAACTATTGTACACTAACAACGACACCATCTGAACTATTTTGACTTAATAACTCCAGGTCATTCTTGCCATTGCAATTCTTAGGGCAAGTCCAGGAAAGTGTCCTAAGAACCTTAGGAATAGCTTGAAGCCCTCTTGATGGCTTCCTTATGAGATTACAAAGCTCATTTGAAGCTTGTTCCAAAGCCTGGATGCAAACACAGCGCTTTCTCAGGGCTATAACGGCCATCTTGCAACTTTTCGTAGTAATCATAAGAAATTTCAAAATTTTGGGCAGTACAAAAATTTCACGTCTGTTGGGCAGTACAATGAGAGATACACTACCAGTGTGCTGCAACCTAAGCAGTAATTCTAGTAACCGATATAAGTAGAATAATATGTGACACCTGAAAGCTAAATGAATTTTTATCAAACCAAATTTATTTCGATCGTTAAAAATTCTTCTTTCCCATATGATTGATTTCTAAACGGTGTATATATATTTCTTAGAATACATTATTCCAGCAAAGTACAAAGTTTACCAAATCAAAATGAAATTAGATTAACTGTTTTTTATTCACCATTGAAATTTGAGACTTAACAATCTCCCGAAATTTTTTTCTAAAACACGACTTTTTCAACGTCGTATTTAGTGTAGTGCTTCAACCTGCTTCACTGTACCGAACAGGTGAAAGTGAAGTGTATAGATTTTTATATATCCCTTGCATTTCATTAATGTTTTGAATAAAACTTGATGCTGGTCTATTTTGAAAGTTAATTAGTCTCTCAACAAAATATATCATTAACATTTTGTTGAGGGCCTTTTAGTTTTTTCATTTACAAAATGTATCATAACAATTATATTTTTACGAATCTGGAGTTTTCTTCTTTGGCAAATAGCAATTTGAAAATAAGTAGGTGACTTTAATGTAGATTAAATCTTCAGAACGTTAATTGTAATCATATATTACGCGTAAATTATATGGAATGAATTTCCGTATTTAAGAAGCAAAAACTGTTGCTCGGTCTCCATTAACATCTTCATCCAGCTGACGACTTTATAGTGGACTTTGCTCGTTGTCTTTTCAGTTCCAAATAGCATAATTAATAGAAAGTTAGGCAGCGCGAGATGACTGCTTCTAACTTCCCATTACAACCTCATACAACCTAAATGAGACTTTTAAGTGGAAGTTAAATACAAGTTAAGGTAGTCTAGAATGCTTGGTGATCGCCAGCTTTGTTCTTGGAGAAGATTTTTTTTTGCTACGACACAAAGAACGTGAACAAGATCCCTGTATGACAACAGAAAATTCCTTCGTTGCAAAAAACTTTTGGTAGAAATCTTCCGATAAATTTCTCGCGGTGGTATTTGATTTTCGCGTATTTACTTTCAAAAAGAGAAGGTAAATATTCCAAATCAACATTGATGCTGCTATGGATGAAGAAATGCTATCTTCATGTTTCGACAAATTCTTATGATTTAGAATGCTGTGTTTAATTAGAATAACGATTAATATTATCATAACAAATAGACGAGTGAAGGAATAATATAATAATATAGAAGGAATTGTCTACATCGAAAGCTAGAACGAGAGATTAATTGTAATAACTTGAGTCACGACCAAACTCTGCGGTACAGATCAATTATTGTAAAGTCTATCAATTTAAAACCATGAGATCAACAAATGTAATAAAACAAATGAAAGAAACTTTTAAAAACCACATTTTCTTAATGGACAAAAAAGAAAAACATTAACTTTTACATCAAATTAAAGTTATGTAGAATATTAGGTAATGTTATGTAAGAGTTAATGTTTTTTTTTGTCCGTTAAGAAAAAGTCGCTTTTCATTGTTTTTAGTTTTGTAACCATCAGAAAAATGTGGTTTTTAGAAATTTTTTCTATATTTATTTATTTTCTGCTTTTTAGTTTAGCAATTTTAGCAATTCAAATCATTTTCCGGGTTGGCAACTCCTGATGTTCGACAAAAAACTCGATTCCCAACCGTGAATTTTTAGGTTTTTTATTTTTTTAACTTATTACTTCTGATGATCTAATCTTGAATTATTAGGCAGCATAAGCATGCATGCCAAATTTCTAGGTTTCTAGGATCTTCAGACGTGGTTAATTTAATTAATTAATTTTAATTCAAATTAAGGTTTGAATTTTTGATAACAGACAGACGGACACGATGCGAAAATAAGAAAAACGTGATAAAAAATGTACTAATTTGAAATGAATTTTAGAAGCAGAATTATAATTGATTATTCTTAGTATTTAATCACGCGCTAATGATAGAATCAGCTCATGTTTTAAAACGATATTTTGCCACTGCATATATTGTAATACCTTAACGCCTGCTTAAAGACGCTTCGTCAATGAAACTAAATTTGTTCTATCAGCACGTCGAATATAATCGTAGCCAAATACATACTTAATTTATGAATAAATAAAATTTTCGCAAAGCATTGAATTGAATTAAGTAATTTACATTAGCATGGGAGGATATTTAAGTGACTTCATGTTCATCCATGTTTATAAATTTCGCTCTTTTCTTCTTATAGTAAACTAAAATTTATCTATTAGTCGTGATGGATAATTTTGGCTCATTCCATATCAAAATTAAATATAGATGTTGTTTATTTTTGCGATGGGTAAGGCCAAAATATTGCTTAATTAAAATAAAATAAAATAATACTTTTCCCTCAAACTCCTCCAAAAAATCTTGACGATTGTGTGCCTTAAATTAATTAAAGTTTGAAAAAGCTGACACCAATTGCGATGGTTACGCAGAGAATTTATCATCGACCTGAGAAAACTTGAGAAAGACTCATGAGGACGATGTTATCTCATCCATATTTGTTTTCTGCAGCTTTGATAAGTGTTGTTAATTATTATGATATTGTAGAAAAATTCAGGGATGAGGTTTTTCTGTTAATATTTTTAGTTAAACTAGATATTTTTCCATCAAGAATTTAACATCGGAAACACTGGTTTATATCGAATACATAATAACATAAGTCATAGTGATCAATTCTTTATTGTGCAGGGAACGCTTGCAATTGTACTCTTAAACAGTGGAAAATCTCATAGTATCATAATATATACGGCCAAGAAAAGGAAAAATAATGAACTGAATATTTTTTCTGGCACAGGTAAAATATAATTTTAGTAGTATGAAAATAATTTGATTTATTTAATTTTATCCGAATAAATACAACTTTGGTAAAAACGAAAATCTGTCGCTCCTCGGTTATTCATTACTTGCTAATTGATGAATAAAAAATGTGGGCACATGAAAAATTTGCATAATGAACACTTTTTAAGCAAAAATCTATTTTTCAAATTACCACTAATACAATTAAAGTGGCGCAAATTTTCGTAACCATAATAGGTTTTTCAGTCTCAAAATCCATCCACACTTTGAACTGAACAAGCGAGTTTTTCGGTGACTTCTTTTATTAGGGCTGATATAAAGAAGCATGGTCGCTTGTATAATGTAGTGAGTCGAGTAAATTCGTAGAGGAAGACGAGCAAACAGTCTTAGGCTCGTGCTGATTGGTAATTATTTGAAGTGCTGCAAAGTGCAAGACTCGTTTGCAGTTTGAAGACAAGCGTAACGTTGCGTGTTTGCTTGCTTCAAAGAGAGGGTAGGAAAGAGCAGGTCTCCTCGATCTCCTACTTGTTTGCAATGATCATCTCGATCCAAGGGAGTGAATCCAAAGAATCGCGAATCCAGGCTCACTTTATGATTCTGTGCTACGCTTGGACGGAGATCGCGCTCAGATGGTTCGTTCGTTCATCAGCTCAGAGCGGCAGGATTAGAGTAAAGCCAAGAAATAGCGGTGCAGCCGGAAAAAAGGCGTAGGGAAAGATAGTTTGTGTTGTTTGCATGCAGATTTGCTGGGGAGTTCGGTAAACACCTTGATTTCTGACGCTGGATGGCTCGATAAATGTTCACTCGTAAAATTCTTCGATTTAATCATTTTTAGCGCATTTTCTCATGTATGGAAAAAATGCACTACTGTGCTCGTCATGTCCGTCTGTCCGTCCGTCGTCCGTCTGTCTGTCCGTGACTGCACGTTTTCGTCGACGAGGAAATGCGCTCTCTGTCACTCACTGTAGTGAGTACTGAGTTATATTTTTTAATTCTTTAATGGGAATAGTGATCTATGGCAGTTACATATACCATACCTAGAGCATAACAAGCAAAATAAGTACATGACAACCCATGTTCTATAATTCTTCTTTGAATTAAACATAGAAAAAAATTAAGTGGACGTGAAAATCAAATGATAAAATTATTCAGAGCCTATGAATATTCGTCTAAATCATTACACCTATGCTCACGGTTGGGTTAACTTTTGGGCAAAAAAATCCTTCGGTGATAAAAGACTTCTTTAAAAAGTGAATGATTGAGTTTGGGGCTTCATGTGTTCAATCTGACCCCCGGGAAAAGTGTGGTCGAAATAAAATTTCGATTACTGTTATCGTTATCATTGTTCCTGATAACAGAGAAAAATGGTTTTATTGTTTTTTGTTTTAGTCCAGTGTATTGAATCGATGAATTAAACTTAACTTTGATCGATGAATTAAACTTAACATACTAAGCGCTTACATGCCTGTATCTTAAAAATTTTTAACTCAGGTCATTTCGAAATCACGTAGAAAATACTGGTATTCCTACAACCTACTTTAGTAATTTGGAACCATTAGTCGTCAGTTGCAAAAACGTCAGCAATTTCTCTATTATTTGCTATTTAAAATTTCACACAATCAGTAATAATCTAAAGAATTTAAGTGCATGAGTCAACAACCTCAATATACTTCATTGGTAGCTCAATTGATTTAGATATACATAGAGTAGGAATGGAGTAAGTAATGAATAAGCTAACATTAATCTGAATACTTTACGTTTGATCTTCAATCTTGACATGGCATCATCAGGCAATCAACTTGGAATTGCGCACTCATGATCTTTAAAGCTAATTAATCGCCACACATAATCACATAGATAATTAATCGCCACACATAATCACATAGATAATTAATCGCCACACATAATCACATAGATAATTATTCGCCGCACATAATCACATAGATAATTAATCGCCGCACATAATCACAGAAACTCGGATAAGACGATGGCTGGTTGAAGACTCCCTAATGCCATGCATTCTAATTAATCTTCCATATAATCACCTCATAATCATCTATATCCTGGAATCGTTAATTAGTTCCTAATTTCAATTGGGGAGCAATTGTGTGCAAGTCAAAGGAGACGCCCGGAAGACAAATGCGACAGCGCGCGTTATAGCTAGAGAAACCCGTTCAATTCTCTGCGACGACCTGTGATTGTTTGCGGTTCCCTCATAACTTTTTCTTAGATTTATTCCCACTGCACTAATTTTAAATTTTTAAACGTTACAATATCTTTGATTATTTTTATTTGATGATTTTAAAAGTTTTTAGCGCATTTTGACATTTATGGAAAAAAAGGCGTTATTGTGCTCGTCATGTCCGTCCGTCTGTCTGTCCGTCTGTCCGTGACCACGTTTTCGTCGACGAGAAAATGCGCTCTCTGTCACTCACTGCAGTGAGTACTGAGTTATATTTTTTTTTTAAATTGACTTCGAGACTTTACCAAAAATCTTGCAGTGACATAACTCCATGACCTTCAATAAGTAATGTTATTGACGCGCGTTGAAATGAGGTTCACTCGACCTTCGCTCAGTTTTTAGCGCATTTTCTCATTTCTGGAAAAAATGCACTATTGTGCTCGCCATGTCCGTCCGTCCGTCTGTCTGTCTGTCTGTCCGTCTGACTTCAAGTTTTCGTCGACGAGAAAATGCGCTCTCTGTCACTCACTGCATTGAGTACTGAATTATATTTTTTTATAAAAAAATTCAAAGGTAGTTTTCTGATCAAGTAAGCTCATTAGATTTACAGAGCAATAATATTTATTAACTGCTACAGCATTGGGACAATTTTCACATTAATTAGGATATTTCTTCGAAGCTGGATCGTGTAATATTCTTGGAAATAAGAGTCAAAATCCTTGTAATCTTCAGTGACAGTTTTTAACTGCTAATTAAAATTTAAATGTTGTCTATGTTGTCGTAATAAAACTCAGATGGCGTAAGCGCATATCAAGAAAGTTTGGAAGTTTGAAATCGATTTGTGCTGAGTCATCTTTCATCGTCCAAACATGGTCCTTGAGTTTATCGAGATCACCGACCCTGACTCTGCTTGCTGAGTAGTTTACTTAAAGTTGCCGTTGCTGACCTAAAAGCATTACAGTTAAGCAACTCAACTGATTACTGTGAACGGACTCAACTGAGTAGGATTCAATCTCTTACTGATCACAGTAAGGAGATGCAATACAAGTATTTTAGCGCTTTTTCTAATTTATGGAAAAAAGGCGCTATTGTGCCCGTCCGTCCGTCTATCTGTCCGTCCGTGACTTCACGTTTTCGTCGACAAGGAAATGCGCTCTCTGTCACTCACTGCAGTGAGTACTGAGTTATATTTTTAGCGCATTTTCTCATTTATGGAAAAAATGCCCTATTGTGCTCGTCATGTCCGTCCGTCCGTCTATCTGTCCGTCCGTGACTTCACGTTTTCGTCGACGAAAAAATGATCTCTCTGTCACTCACTGCACTGAGTACTGAGTTATATTTTTTTATCATTGACACTATCATTATGACTCATTGCATTTGCCAGGTGAGAATCTGCAAATTCCAAATCTCGTCATCTGGAATCTCGTCAACTTGAATTCTTTAGCCCCGAATCAGTTCATCTGGAACCCCATCTTCTTCAATTAAGATACTAATTGTGCAACTAAAATGCGTTAATTAAAGAATGACCGGTTTAAATTCACAAGCACGGAAGAACTTTGGAAGTCCTGTTTTGAAATCCGAAGGAAATTTATTATTTCTGAAAAAATCTACACCTATTCGAGTAAAATAATAGTACAATTTTTTAAATCAAACTCTCCCCTCTATTTTCAACTCCTTATCGCACGATAGACACATATTCCACCATTATAGAAGTATTATGGCGACACGACAGCATCATGGATACTCTTCCGAACAGCCTCTATTTATTTGTAGTGCGAGGCTCAAAGCAAAGTAACACACAAACTTATATAAATAAATAATGTATTATTGAGCTCATATTACTTCAATTTGTTATCAAAACTCTTAAATATAACGGTCCTGACCAGCGCAGGGGGTGAAACAAAGGTAAAGAAAAATATAACTCAGTACTCACTGCAGTGAGTGACAGAGAGCGCATTTTCTCGTCTAGGAAAACTTGAGGCCACGGACAGACGGACGGACAGACAGACAGCCAGACAGACAGACGGACATGGCGAGCACAATAGTGCATTTTTCCATAAATGAGAAAATGCGCTAAAAAGTGTGGCCTTTTTATTATGTTGTAGTTCCTGACATAAATCTCATTTATTGCTAGGGATTATTTAGTTCGTATCTGTCGAAAGTAGTTTTTTATTTGTCGTTTGTAAGTTGCCTCCAAACTTGGCGCATACCGTTGGTCACTTGTATAGTATGCTTCTTGCTATCGACGGTACTGGACATTGTTTGAACGATAGATTTAATTTTGTTGTCACTTGCACTGACTCGGTTCGACAACAACCGGCCGGCGCGGTCATAAACTAAACGCACATAAATCTTCCACAGCGACGAATAACTCACATATGGAGTTCAAACTCAAAACGCAGCTCTATGATTCGTCAGGAAACGTACAAGGAAACAATATTGTGGTGGCTCTATATTGCTTAGGCTCGTGGTTAAAAAAAAAGTTATACAGACAAAGCAAGTGAACTTGTTCGTAAAAATCAAATAAACTTTGTATACTTTTGGCGACTGAAATCGTTGATTAAAATTCTCAAAATGCATTACGTCTACGGAGAAGTGCATATTGCCATCAGCCTGCCGATTAATTAAGAAGATACTATAGAATTTCTCATTAAATGCATGATATTTATACGCAATATAAGACCATGCAATACGAACGGCAAGCTCACACGCACGTCGCTCCCATGGCAACTAATGTAATTTAATGGCATCCTTCACGTACGTTACGTGGACTCATGCAATAGCAACGCCATCAATCACTACTCGGAAACAACCATCTTATTCATTCGTAATCGTAAGCACCAATTATCGATTTCATCTGGATGTGGCTTAAGACTCCTCCACAATTACTTATGTTAAGTTCTCAATGGTCGATTATGTCGGCCAGGACTTTTCTTGACCATAATTCACGCTAATGACGGGTATCTAGGGCTTATGATGGGATACCTAGAGATATCAACGATACGGTCTGAATGATTCTCCATTGTCTTTGCGCAGAGGGAGAGCCAGAAAAGATGCGCATCAGCTCATAGATAGAGTTATATTTATGTTGCCGACTTATAAGTGATGCTTTCTCAATCGAGGAAGATAATAGACATGAGTGGGTCAACATGAATCACAGGTTATAGGCGCTTCATCTCTTGTATATTCCTGGACCCACTTGGCGCGGTGATTTCTTGCATTTTTATACAAGCTCTTCGTGAGAATTTATGTAGAGAGCGTGGCGATGGTGATGACCAGCTGTACTCGTGTGCGGGTATGGAACTTGTTTCAGTTTAACATGCGTGAAACATGTCACTTACAGTATGATGTTTTTCTCACAGTATTATTATAGACATATCAGCGTTGGAATTCATAACAAGTTTCTGGCTTTGCTGCAGAAGAAAAGGTATATTTTAATAAAGAAAAATTGAGTTTACCAGCCTTTCAATCTTATTTCTGAAATTCATATTCACAACGTTAATTTGACAATGACTTTATTTAACGCGCAATCCAAAGATTTTAGGAATAGTACACAATTCCCAATCATTAACCTGCTAAAAACAATATATGAATTTAAAATTATACATTAAGAGAAACTTCAACAGCAAAATTTTACATTAGGCATTAACTACTTTTCCAGAAATAGGAGTACAACTTTAACCGATTATAGTTTTGTAAATAAAAAATGTGCATGGTGATATTTGCACATGAATCACTAACTAGTATCTATTTGAATGCCCATCTAGGTGTGCCTGCATATTAGAACAAATTCATGTACATAATCAAATAAAAAGTGTACATATTAATGTACATAATCCAAATAATAAATAAATGTTAACGCTCATGATTTTTACATTACATGATTTTTACAATACATGATTTTTAGCATCATTTCACGGATAAATGTGTTATGAGACTTATGAAAACTCTAAAGATATGCTTTTTATTTTTATTTGGCGCTATTCTCTAGATTTTAGAAATAAAGTATAAGTATAAAAAGTATATTATAAAAGTATTATAATAAAGTATAAAAAACTGTAAAAGCGGATGTTTTGATGATGGGCGTGCGGCACGCTGAACTCGTGTCATCCATAAATTTAACACTTAATGTGCTAAGCATTTTACATGCAACTAAGGTTTTAATATATACGTTTGCAGAACCACATACTCTTCCTACTATTTACAGAACATCCATCACATGATATTCCATTCGATTGAGATCCATGATATTCCATCCGATTTCCCTCCTCTTTGACAACACGGTTGAAACCATTGAAACTAATTAACAAAAAATTATGAGCCTCACGCCATGAAATAATTATGAAGTCTGTAATGGAGATACTTGTGATGCAAGGTATTTTTAAATCTAAAACATTTATAAAGTAAAATGTGCCTAATTACATCGGTTGGCGAATTGCCTCCGATGAGAAAACGAAGCTCGTTTTGAGACGCAAAAAAAAAACACTCAGAACTGTTAAACTTGACTCGCCGTGTGCATGTCAATGGACGATCAAAACCTCAAGTTCCGCATCATCAAGTTTCGTGTTAATTCCTTAAAACCACGTCGACCACCGAGCATCACGCACACGGTTCTTTTCTAGCGCATTTTATGCAGAATTGACGCGGCAAGAATATATATTGAAGATTGAGATCAGATGGAGTATTGTCTTATGAGCTGTAATTAGGGAGGAGTTGAGTGGGTCTAGCGCTTGCCAATAGAACTTATGTTAATATAAGAATGTTGAGGCAAGTTTTCGAGTTCTCTAGCCTCAAATTTGATGTCGTAGAAACCATTACTAGAATGAGTTTACACCGCTGATTACAATGTTGCATTTATATAGTGGCCCGCATATTACGTATTTCAACATGGTATTCTGGTGAATTACCTAGAATTTTAGGATCGAGCTTCAGGTCGATATGAAGAGGACAAAAAATTATATTGGGATGCACATTATGTGGATCTTAGAACGATCGCAAGGAATCCTGAAAGTTCCGAATTTGGCCAGTAAAGTTGCTTTTAATAATCTTCATCGAATACAAATTTTTTCAGTGCATACGAACTTCTTTGTGAATTTAACAACAAATTTTAGTTACTTGAGAGTACTATATATTATAAAAAAATCGGCCTTAGGAATTTAGCAAATATACAACACCAACTACTATTAATTGAAGACATCTTACACTCTCCTTCATGTAGATTCGTAAATAATAATCCCGTCACTGTTGAAAAGAACCTTAAGAAATTTTCAGGAAATAGATATCAGGTCCTATTTCATGTTTGCGCAACAAGTTTGTGTAAACAAGTTTCTATGTTGAAAAAAAAACAGCCCATGTTTACCCTGAATGAATGGATTCGACAGCATAGATGACGAACGAAAAAAAAAACAATTTTATTGTTCACGAATCGAGTTCCTATAAATACAACCTCCCTAACATCCTCCTACTTTCAATCACGTGCTTTTGCTACAAAGGTGCAATATCTAATCATATAAAAACATTTAAAGAAATATTGATAAAAATGAACGAAACATCATAGAAAAACAATTTCAACGCTTAAATGAAGCGCTTTGCAGTAAGCAATGTCTTTTGGTATTGCATGGTAAATTCCTGCGCCTCCATACTGAACAATTCGGGCGACCAAATTTTTGAGTTCAGTCCCCCAGTTGGACTCAAAAATCGTAATGATCAGAATGCCTTCAATCTGACGGCCGGAGATGCTTTGTTTCTGACTTTGAAGCCAACGAGCGTTTTATGTGTGGATTAAAAGCTAATATCGAGGATAGTCTTTTTCTATATTTGTAATCATGCATAATCAATGGGATTATCAAACTAAAAAAATTATATGAAGTTAATCACCATTGCAGCATAGGCGCTATTTTCACAAAAAGCCATTAAATGTTCTCAAATAGCAAATTTGGCTCCATATACATGACATCATTGCAAGAAGTCACAACGAAAAAATGGCTTACATATGTTGTCGTAACAATATATTATCAGTCTGCTTATATCGCAAGTTCACAAGGAATTTAAAAGTAAAGAAAACGCCAAGCATGTGCTGAATTTGGCAATATGGTGAATTGGCTTGGCGTTTTCTCCGAATATCGTTCCTTCTCCTGCAAAGAAAAAACCATGGACAAGCCGCCCGTCCGTGAACAGTTCACTCAGTCCTTCAGATGTCAGTCGATATACAATATAATAATATTCCCTGGGTACGATGTATGATGATTTTTTCTATTAAGAACATATACTTGAAATCAAACTATTCAAATTACTCTCACTATATACCAGCGATGATTCTATTAGTTGGCGTACTTTATAGGCACGCGAACAAAATTTCGAGTCGCCCCAGCTTCTGGTAATCCAAATCAGAAGCTGCCGCGTCTGTAAATTTTCACGTACAGTATCTATCCTGAGGCGACCGAGAACGCTGTCAAGGGAGGCCCTTGTTCACACTTGGTGGCAGGCAATACAATTTCTTACGGGGGGAGTGAGCCCTCCAAATGTGAAGAGCAGTGCTGAGTAAACACTCGACTCTGGCACCTACTGAGGCCTTATTTCCTATAACAGGAACAACTGTTTACTTATACGACAAGGCATATAAATTAATTGAGTTCTTTATCACGAGTAAAGTGTTATGTTTTCATTTTTGTATTAATGTTAATAAGCAAAGGTGAACTATGAGTCAGCTGCACGCTTAAGCAACAAGGCATATAAATCAGTAAAGGTCGATGTGACAAGAAAAGTTTTGCGTTTGTATTCTCGTATTGATGTTAATAAATAATAATAACATTGATGTTGGTATTCTTGTACTGATGTTAATAAATAATAATAACATTGATGTTGGTATTCTTGCATTGATGTCCAAATGAACATGAAAAACTACACAACGAAAGATGGAAAATTACATCAATAAGGTCATATAATAGCCGGTTGATTCCGGTTGATATAAAAAAGTACGTTTTTTTCGTAAGAAAAACAATGATTTCGTTTTTTTTACAAATATTGGCTAAACTTTTAGTGATTGAAAGGTAAATATTAATGAGCAACCATTTCGATAAGTATTCGTCAATGTTGCCATTAAAATTATGCGTGATCTAAAATAGAGAAGGCGATAAATTGCAGTAACTAAGATGCGTTTTATTGGAAGCAATACCAGTAAATCAAATGAAGCTTAGGAACTGTCAATAGCTATCCTCGCTTAGGCCCGGGTTTAGGAAAATCGGAGCCTGCTTAGAATTTATCTCACGCTGTATTGAGCACAGGTACACAGGCAAGTTAATCGTCACCCGAAACATTTTATAAATGGACTGGTAAATTTCATTTTTAAGTGGTCTAAATTAAATTGATATAGATTAAAGAATACGACAAATGATAAACCAGAGCGAAGTTGATTCTTCATTTGTAGTTCAATGAGTTGAAATTTTCATATATAAATCAAATCAAGTTTCTTGGATCTTTAGAGTTGTGGTGTCATAATCAACGATCCGAGATCGCGTAAAATTTGTTTCCGTGAAACGATGTCGAGGCAAGGCTCTTTTCCAAATCTGTATCGGCGATGTGAATGAAGAAGCGGATCGACCAAGCACCTTATACATGTAATACTTCACTTATTTGATCACCCTCGCCTAGGGAAACTACTTCACACATTTAAATTCAGGAATCAGCTGTAGATTTGAAATTTTTTGAGTGTCATTAATGTCGTATCGTGAATACTGACGTATGAGAAGCATATAGCATTAACGTATAATCTTTATGCATACAACAACTTGAGCCAAGAAGGGAATATTCATTCAAGTTGAAGTCATAAACAGAACTTTTTTTCACGAAATCCAGGTCGTTTGCGTATAGATGTCTGCTGCCGATTTGATGGAATATTTTAGCAGGTTTTATGCCGTGAATCGGGAGCTCCTTGTCTCTTCAAAAATAATAGCTGATAAGTGATTGTCGAAATATGGGTGTCAAAAGGCCATTATTAATCTGTAGGTAAATATTTTTTCATATCACGGCATCCCATCAAATTGAAATTTTTGTTATATCAAAAATAGCTGCCAAAAATAAAATTAGAAGCTGATTATCAAAATAAAAAAGAATAGTATATAAAAAATGTCAATTTATGGGTCTTTCCTCAGAGCTGATCCCCAATAATTTTAAACAAGTCTATTCACATGGGATGTATCATCCATCATGTTGATCCGCCTGTAGCCTATAAAGACAAAGTAGTTCAGCCAAGGTTTAATATAAAACATCCGTCAATATCCTTAAGAGCCTGCGCGCGCCACCTGATGGCAAAACAAAGAAATTAACCACCTGAAAATAAAGTGAAATTAAGTCCAGTGATGTTGACGGATAAACCAACCGAGAATACATGAGTATGAATGTGTGAATGTAAGCGTAAACGGGAAATTAGCTCGTGTTCATGTTGAGAAAATGAATATTTTTGAATATTTCATGTATTTTTTTCGAGACGACGTTAAAAAAATTAGCGAATGTATGTACATGAGTCGATCGCAAATTTTGTCGATGCAACACTGTTTATCTGAGTATATGGGCAGAGGTGGGCAGTAGTTCGCTACATGTAGCGGCCGCTACATTTTCAGTAGCGGTAGCGGCGCTACATTTAAGGCAATGTAGCGGTAGCGGTAGCGCCCGCAACATATTTAAGTAGCGATACGAGGTTTTGCCGCTACAGCGCTACCGCTACATTTATAGATAAAGCCTTTAGATTTTACTTAATAGTATTAAATATTATTAAAAAACCAGCATTATACATACATAATATAAATTACAGAATAAAACTGTACGGAAGATTTCGGTGTAATGTTGTCAACCTCAACCTGTTACTAGTTTCAACATGTTAGTTGTTACTTGTTAAGTTGTTAGTAGTTACCACTTACAGGTATTTTTCCAAGTTTCAGTTTGCTTACAGTTATTTTTTTACAGTTATTTTTATGTTTCACCTTCCCTACATGGATGTCTACTTTAATCTACCAATCTCAAAAATAATCCACATATATATACAAATAAATGACTGATTTTTTATATGTATATGTGGATAATTTTTGAGATTGGTAGATTAAAGTAGACAACCATGTAGGGAAGGTAAAACATTAAAATAACTGTAACTTTCATTTACTGTATCTAACCCGTACTATTTCGGTTAGGTTAATTGCAATAAAGTTGCATTGATATATTTGAAAATGTTTTATTATCATTAAACGTTTATGAGTAAATCCCAATAGTAGCACTATAAATATTTAGAGTTTTCCAATAATTTTGTCCATTGTAGCGGCTAATGTAGCGGCGCTACATTTTACTGTAGCGGTAGCGGTAGCGCTCGCTGCAATCTAGTGGGTGTAGCCGTAGCGGTAGCGCCCGCTACATTTAGAGCATGTAGCGGTAGCAGTAGCGCCGCTACATTTCAAAGTAGCGCTGCCCAGCTCTGAGTATGGGCTATGTTGCAAGAAAGGCTGATAAAATAAATTTTAATCAGTTGAAACTTTCTATAAAATTTATTTCGAAATTATTCTCATTTTCGCACCCAATCGAATTGAGACACTATGCCATATATTAGTTTCCCAGTTGAATATATTTTCTCACAAATATTGGTGAAAAATTATAAATTATTCTTATCGATAACATATTATTTTAAATTCGGTATGCGCATGATGCCGTAGCAACACAATGAAACCACCAAACATATTTTCTATTATAATTTTACTTTAAACTCACCTGGTTTCTGGCTCACAGTTCCGCACAAAGTTTACTCGCACTTGGTCTCTGTACCGAGCGCGTCCTATATTTTGCTTGGTGATTTTTTGCCATTTCGTTGGCATGGCCGGTCGCCGGGACGGCATTGCATTGTGTGTTTACCATAAAAACTCGCAAGTTATTTGAATAGACGCACTTTGATTTCTGATAGGAGCACCAATAAAAATCTAAGACCCAAGATTGAGTGGCCGTTTTTTAGCATTGACTATGAGGGTTACTGGCGCCCGGTAGCTCCAACCGGAATATTTCCATTCATAAAATCCGAATTTGTTTTACTTTTTCCTTTGAAAAAGGAATAAAAATTCCAATGCATCAATTTTACTATTGATTAGTTCGGCAGGCTTGAAGCGAAGGAATTTCATTACCGCTTCGTTTTGGCGAATGTAAAATTATTTTCGCTTCTAATTACTTATCAAACTTGCAATACGGGTTAGATGAAACCTTAATAAGTGGATAGAATTAACTTTGCTGCCTATTTAAGTTTATGCCTCATGCTACACAGCGTTTTTATTTTTATTTTGCCAAAATTGAATTCGAAATTAAATTTAAAACGTAAATTTAATTATTTATTTTTCACACTGAATAAACAGCCATTTGAAAGGGTTTATCTCTTCACATAGAAAGAAAAAATTACAGCAGCTGAAGTTAAGTTTCAACATAACATTTATAATGATGAAGTGAGTATGTATATAAGCCTGCATTCATAGAATTCCTCCACAGTCAATTGTGACCCATGGTTCATTTATGATAGGCAGCGCTGCTGCTGTGGCTGATATCGAACTAAACTTTTTAGCAACAATCTCAAAAAGTTTTCCTCATACAATGTAGTTTACATAAGTTAACATAAACGTGAACATTTCCGTGAGAAGATTTTCAGCGGCGAGAGAATATAGTAGATTAAATAATAAAACTTTTTACTTTGATATCGCGCGCGATAATGTGAGAACACAACAGTATATGTAGTACAACAGTAGTGTTGTTGTTCTAAAATAAATAAATAGAGCGAAATAAAAGCGATGTGCGGGAATATGTGAGTGATACTTTCACAGGCCATATTTGTTAAAAGTAAGTTTAAAAGGCCATCGTGTCAATTTAATACACCGCAAATGAAGAGCGCTGGTACAGGCTTCATACAAAACTTAGGAAAATTTGAACTTAGCATTTTAGGAAAATTTGAAAAGGGGTGACGAGGCGCTTTGTTTATGCTTCAAAAGGAACTTCGGCGGCCTGCAGAAGTTAGAATTTGTTTCATACGCGTGGCAATTGAAAGTTTGACGGTGTAAGAAAAGGTATACGGAGGACGATGCTTCACTTCTTTGCGTTAGAATAAGGAAGCTACAACGTAAGATGCTTGGTTACGACGTTTACTCTCATCAAGTTAGATTCAATTGAACAGTAGAAACAAGGAAAATTATTCTCTCGGAATAAATAATGATTATTTTTGTATTAATCATGCACATTAATGAAATTTAAATCTTTAAATCTATCATCAACACAATTTAACAATGAAGCCACAAGTAAAATCGCCCAGTAAACAAATGGGAAACGCAATTATAAATTTATTAAATATTAAAAAAATATATAAAATAAAAAACTGAAATTTTAGTTAAATTGGTACATGAATTTTAAATGTAAGTATTTCAACATTTACCTCGATATTTAAGTACCTTCTGAAAGTTCTCGATTGCATTTAACAATTAATTTTCTAAATAATTTTTTTAAATAGCCTTCTATTCTTATCAATGAGAATTATTAATCATAGAGAAAATCTTTTACTGGTGCACAATCCTTGTTCATGCCAATAGGATCCTATTTGCCATGAGTATCTGGAACGCCAATTTATTGAAATTTCCTTATTTAATAGTTCGGATTACCAAAAATTTGTTATTGAATTCATTTGCACGGAATTTGTCTCAACAATTTAACCATTGCATTTCGCTAGCCAGCCACGAGTCTATCTTTGTAATCAGAAGTATATATTAAAAATATTCACAGGAACGACATTTCTATGATTTAAAAATTTTTGTGATTTAGGATTTTTAGGCACAACTACTACTAAAAATCCTAAATAATAAAAATTATAAATCAGAGAAATGTCGTTCCTGGGAATAATTTCAATTTACACTTCTGATTACAAAGATAGACTCGTGGCTAGCTCGGGAAATGCAACCGTTAAATTCTTAAGACAAATTTCTTGCAAATCAATTCAAAAACAAAATTTTATATTCAAAGTACCCGCACTCATTGAGACAAAATTTACCGGAAGCGTTCAGCTAAACTCTAGAATGTCTCAAATATGAGAAATTGGAAAGTTATAAATTTTAGTTAAAAATAAGAAAACAGAGAATGCTTGGGCCAAACAGAGCTGTAGTGTTTACGACATGTTAGCTCAGGATTACCGCTACACCAACGTTATTGGTGACGTTTTATGATGTGTGGACGCCGAACATTTTTGTTGTGTCGGGATTAACGACCAGAGCTTCCATGCGGTCGCTTCTGATGCCCGATATCAACGACTATACTCACAATATCAACGATTGCGCCCGATATCCGATATCAACGATTGCTCACGATATCAACGATTGCGCCCGATATCCGATATCAACGATTGCTCACGATATCAACGATTGTTCACGATATCAACGATTGCGCCAGATATCCAATTTCTACGATTGCGCTCCGATTGCTCAGGATTGCACCCGATATCCACAATTGCTCACGATACCGAGCAGTTCCTGGTAACAGTACTGTTAGGGACCGCCTTTAGGTATAATTTCATAGATAGTTAGGCTACGGGTTTTGTCATTTTGCTTTTTGAGTCAACTATTACGTCACCTCGTGTAGATCCGTCATGTAACTTGTCATTGCTAAGTGATCCACCACAGAGGTTTGTGCTTACATTGTTTATCGTGTTCATCTTCAGTGTTGATATAGTGGTGGCCTTTCTCGTAATATTGTGTATTGTTATTTATGTTGTTTATTGTTTATGTGTGCTATATTCATTTGTTAGGTTGCATTAATTCAAGTCTTTAATTTGTATTTATTCTTGCTTTTCAACGAGGCTCCGATGTTAGGACATGATCAGGAATTAATAAGCAAGGGCTAGATAGACAAACGGTTTATAGTTTGATATTTGTATTCTTGTATTTATCGTTCATTTATCATTATAGTTCTTAACTTATCAAATTTTATTCATCCTTTTTATTTGCGATCATTGGCCAACTGTTCGGGGTCATAGAATGCTTATTTATTTATTAGTCCCAATAGTGCAGTTCCTGGTAACAGTGCAGTTACTCGTAACAGTGCAGTTACTGGTAACAGTGCAGTTACTGGTAACAGTGCAGTTACTTGTAACAGTGCGGTTACTGGTAACAGTGCAGTTACTGGTAACAGAGCAGTTATTGGTAACTGTGCAGTTACTGGTAACAGTGCAGTTACTGGTGACAGTGCAGTTACTGGTAACAGAGCAGTTATTGGTAACTGTGCAGTTACTGGTAACGTTAGTCAACTACTGATCTCTTCTATGAGTAATGGGTAACACGCGATAAAGGCTGAAGTCATTCATGATTAATTGGCGCTCCTCGATAACTTTGGAAAAAATTTTTATCGTTGCGCACTACTTATAACAATTCATAAAAATCCTAGATTAAAAAAGGCACGATGCAAGATCTTATCCTGCCATTCATAGATCGAATTTTAATCATCTATTCGAATCACAATGAATAATTTTATTATCATTATTAATAAATGGTGAAGTAATGCGCTAATTTGTTGCATAGGTTACCTAAAGAAAAGTGAATGTCATTTAAGAACGAGTGAAAACGAGCAAAAATTTTGCACGTTACAGAACAATAAATTATTGTTCGGTAAATGTTTAATGTTTATAAACAAAAACTGTTTAGTTTCATGATCCCTTTATAATAGGAAATCGTAATAATTAGCATTGTAATTGCCTCACAATATTTTCACGAGTAGAAATTTATGACAATAAAATTTTATAAAACCGTGCACATTTCGTTTGGAAAATACAATGCTAATTACATTTGTTTAACAAAATGAGTTATATTAAGAGTTAAATTTTATGTTCCTGATGCAAGTAAAATACGACAAATTACTGCAATAAATAGCGATGCAATGCGATAGGAGATAAGTTATCAAGTGTTTAATAAATTTATATATTTATGTTACTCTAAAGTAGCATATTTTGGTTACTACGGTTAGCCTCCGGATTAAGTGTTTATACGGACGTGGTAAGGATAGAAGGATTCCGGTCGTGGTAAGGATAGAAGGATTCCGGTCGTAGTAAGGATAGAAGGATTCCGGACGCGGTAAGGATAGAAGGATACGTGGTAAGGATAGAAGGATTCCGGACGTGGTAAGGATAGAAGGATTCCGGTCGTGGTATGGATAGAAGGATTCCGGTCGTGGTTATGATAGAAGGATTCGCGTCATAATGATAGACGTGTCATAAATTGATAGAATGATTCACACTTCTTTCCTGAAAATTTTGGAATTAAATCACTTGAACTATGAAAAAACAGCAATTTACTTCCAAATTTTATTAACATGGAATGTAGAAGAACGTATAAATAAGAGCTGTTCATAAATTACAAATTTACAGTAAAAAACCATTGTTAGAAATGTTTAAGAGAATAAAATTTTAATTTTGCTAGTAAAAATTACAAAGCTTTTATAATTTAATTTATTTATCGCTTTTTTATCGCCTTCTCACTTTTAGATCACGCATAATATTAATGGCAACATTGACTTTTCGAAATGGTAGCTCATATACATTTACCTCTCAGTCATCAAAAGTTTAGCCAATATTTGTAAAAAAAATCGTTCTTTTTCTCTGCGGGAAAATACGTACTTTTTCAGTTCAGGCGGGAATTTTATGTCCTTATTTATTTCATTTCCAATGTTTCGTAGTGTAGTTTTTCATTTTAGCTTAGAAATAGTATGTGTCTTAGTTCTATATTCCTGCGTTATCTAAGAATGTACTCATTTAAAACTACCATTACTATACGCTCGTGTAAACGCTCTTATATAATACCGCACATAAGTAGATGGTATAAAAGTAGAATAAAATTCTTCTTGAACGTAGAATTTTTCAAATAAACTTTCTGTGTCATGCGTTCCCAATTAAGCCATACGATGGCTCAATGAATTAATGTTTTTCACGAGCTTCTCACCTTGCAATGCTAAATAGTGCCGTCGAAATCGATGTGAAGTTACAGTACACAAGATAGATTTTAAATGCGGTTTTCAATTGATTTTGAAAATTCTGAATTTTCCAATACCGTCTCTGGATCTTTTGCTTTTGGAACGTTGTACGGTAAAACGCAAAGGCAGACTATAGCGTGCTTCGATACTACAGGAATACCTCCTCTGCTGCATGCGCAGTATCGACTGCAGGTCGCAGTTACAGAACAAATGGTCATAACGGACAGTGTTAATCAGAAGTGTGTTGTATGCAAAGGCAAGTGTTACGATTATTGCTATAGCAATGCCAGTCTCGTGTAAACTTGTCTCGTCCCGCGATGTACGACCAACCATAAATGGAAATGCTTCTAATGCTTTATGGGTGCCACTTTAAAACTCTTTTGCTGCTATGGCTCGGATTACGAATGATGACATGGCAGCCGTATTGAAAAAATAGTCAAATGCGATTACTTTAAAGCGATTAGTTATCGTTTGAGGCATTCACGCAATGCAAGAGATCAAACATGAATTCGATAAAAATTAACGATTTTCAAAAAGTACCATATTTTTCCGCATGATTTCAACGATTGAATCATACATCAATAACATGGCCTAAATAATTAAATAAACTTCTTTTATTACTAAGAAATTTAATCAAATACAAGTAATTCTTTACCAAATATTAATATAAAACATTTCCAACATGATGAAAACGTTCGAGATCATTTTCACGTTATTGAAAAGAATTTTATAAATTCATCCTACAACCATAGCTGAAATTTCATTTAAAAAAAATTTAATGATGACCTTGAGTATTGCTTCATTACTATAATTAATGAACACTAAAGATTTTAATTAACCTGCTTTATATTAAACTGCTTAATTTATTAATTATTCACCTGCTTAATTATTTAGATTCATATTAACCTTTTTAACCTTTTAATTAAACTTTAACAGGGAATAAGACGTCAACTTCACCGAGCCCAAATTTTTATAGGCCTCTACAACTGACCATCAGCAACTCGCAAAAGATCGGGTGGACGTTTTTTCCTGAGGTTTTGCTCATTTTTAAACACGTTGAGAAGGAACGGCCGGCGGGTATCATCGAACAGTCAAGAAGTCTTAAAAGAAAATTAGTCCTTCTCTAGTTTTCTTGATGTCTTGTTGAGCTAACAAAAGATCATCCGTCTTCTTCAATTGGGCTCGACGCTGAGCAAATCGTGATAAACACACTGAGTACACTCGCTTATTTTTGTCCGTCAGTGAAAGTCAGTTTTTTACATTATTCTTAACTTGCTCTCGAGACCTCCAGTCAAATGAAACGAACCACAATTGCCAGCAAATGACTTCAAGTCGGGGATTAAGGCATTAATTTTGCCTGCGTTTCGATATAATTCATACTCGAAACAAAGGGGGACTGATATTGAATTAATTTCAATATATTCATTTTCCGCAAAAGATTAACGAATAAAAGTGTTTCTGACGATGTAATCATGAATGCTAAAGATACTTGGAGTTTAGGTTAGGTTAGGCTAATTAACTATTAATTAATATATGTATGACCCAAAAGGATGGTATACTGTATATTGTGTTTTCACACCCAATGTCGGATGACAACACCAACTTGTAGGCAAGGAACTCGAAGAGTACGTATGCGATATATTAATTAAGAAGGCATTTATGCCAATTCAAGTAACCGAAGTAAGTGGTCTAATTAATAACTATAAATTACATAACTAACACTTATTTGAAATGTATATTGTTTCCGTGTTTCACGAAAATGCATTCATCACATCAAAGCGTCAGGTCTCAACTAAGTTCTCAATGAAACAAATTTCAAACTTGAATGTTATTGATTCCCACACATACTCGTTCATACAAATCAAAAACAGAGCATTGATTTCCTATGTAGATAAATTAGGGTAATAATGGAACTGAAACTACTGAGAAGTTCTCATTAATGGAACTGCTGAATCCTAAAGTATGTTTATAAAATTATCATTGTGAATTATACTTTTATTATATTTTTCTCAACATCGACAATTTTTCGCGCATTTTCTCATTTATGGAAAAAATATAACTCAGTACTCACTGCAGTGAATGACAGAGAGCGCATTTTCTCGTCGACGAAAACGTAAAGTCACGGACGGACAGACAGACAAACAGACGGACATGGCGAGCACAATAGCCCCTTTTCCCATAAATGAGAAAATGTACTAAAAAGGCGATATTGTGCTCGTCATGTCCGTCCGTGACTCACTCGTCATGTCCGTGCGTGACTTCATGTTTTCGTCGACGAGAAAATGCGCTCTCTGTCACTCACTGCAGTGAGTACTGAGTTATATTATTAGAATTTTTGCTGCTAAGAACTCTTTTATGAATGACCGCAGAAATTTTTCATGCCCTTGCCTGTTACCAATAGATTACATCATATGTAACACACAATTTGTCTCATTGATCAATGTTCGCGGCAATTTCCTAAAGCATCCATACACCTAGCAGGATTTACTGTAGACCCCAGCCATGAGTGATTCGAAGTCCACATCTCGAGATTCCAAAGAGCCCTCAGGCGGTCTGTCATCGCGTCCACGCAACGCAATCGGAACGAAAACATCCTAAAAAATATCTCGTAACTTGTGAAATTTATTTTCTTATTCCATTCCCTAAACAAATTAACGCCACTTTGAGCTGTGCAGTATTGCTGTCCATAAAATTTGCATTTCTATTAATTTAATACGAAATTAAAAGCATAATAGTTTTAGACACGTAGAGGTTTCACCAAGATTTGATGACCCTTGAAGAGTGGCATGTAAACTCCCGAGAGTTTTGCAAGTGTGCCGCGCGAGGTGTGAACGTTTAACAAACAGAGGTACTTGATTTCCTGCGAGCGTTTACATAGCTATTGACACCACGCCAGCTAATTTTCTAATGAGCAAATTGCCTCAAATTTTCTGAGAGCTTACGTTTTTGTGAGCAGGCGGTATCATCCTGAATATGGCCTTAGAAGCAAATGCTTCTCAGGAAATGAACGCAAACTTAAGCCGTATAGATGATGTCAATAATTACGAGACAGGAAATCAGTTGAATTCTTTTGGATGGAGGTGCCGGGAATAAATATTAAATCTAATCTGGCGAATGAATACTTATTTATAAATTAGAAGTGATGAAAGACACGAATTTGAAATATGGGTGATGTACCAAAAATATGTTGTTTCATTAATTTATTCATATATACTCCAATTCAGCGATAACATAAAAAAATATAACTCAGGACTCCCTGCAGTGAGTGACAGAGAGCGCATTTTCTCTTCGACGAAAACGTGAAGTCACGGACGGCCAGACAGACGGACGGTAGGACGGACAGACGGACATTGCGAGCACAATAGTGCATTTCTTCCATAAATGAGAAAATGCGTTAAAAAGCTTTCATGCTCATTTCGGGTTTATGAATTTGTTTAGGAAAAAATAATATACATAAAATACCCTTAATTGCCTGGTTATTTCACTTTTTCGAAAAAGTATCGAAAGATTTGAAACAGAGAACCTTACTTAAATTGTTTATTTTAGTTGGACCTTCGGCCCAAATTAAAAGAGCGTCCTAATCAAGACTCTAATTCTACATAGCAGAGGAGCCAGCGACGCCATATTTCATATGTAGCCTAGTTAAACGTTCGCTATACTTCACGAGCCGAGCGTAATGGTGAATTTATTCAAACTTTACGTCCAGATATCAAAGGTAAGTTTTAAATCCCCACGCAGTTTAATAAAGCTTTAACGGCGTCATTAATCAGGTTTGAAATTAATTCAAGGGCTGGTCGACATTAAAGTTGGCGCGTGTGAGCATCTCGCTGACTTTTAACGAGTCTCATTAGATCCATAATCTAATTAAATCATTTTTCTATTACGTCATCATAAGCAAATAAAATTAAGCAGGAGATGCCTGATATTGTACGCGTAGCACCGAAATTGAGGAAGATACACAATTAGTTTCGGCGAGTGGTGCTTCGGAATTAATGACCAAGAAAATATAAAATTGAATAGCGAAGGATCTAGCTTAAATTTAGCTATGAAATACAAATTCTTTAGCACGGGCATTGTTAAATCAATCATCTTAAAAGATTGTTAACATCAATCTTGTTAATTCCTCATTCAATCTTATTAAAATTAAAGATTATACTCGCAGAGAAAAGTATTTTGTGTCTTCACTTTAATTTTACGTTTTCGATCGCAATTTAAGTACCAGCATCGAGCACAGTATTGAAAATAGTATGCGTAGACAACACATCTAACTGTAAATGGATGATTAATTTTGTAAAATCAACATACAAATGTACTCGAAAAATCCATGAACAAATAAATAATTCAACTTCCGTTTGTACGTAACGAAAACTTTACTGGTCTAGACTGAGCCTCGTTCTAACTGACATCTAACCTCGTTATCTGCGCATCGCTTCAATAAAAGAAACCCAATCAATTTTATTGTCGGCCATCGATGTCATTTTTAAGCAGGTTCATTGGAAGCTCATTTCGAATTTCCCTCTCATAGGCTTCGGTCTCTTCATTACACAGAATGACCATCACAAAAGGATGATAGAAGGCCTACAAAATTCAATTATCTATTTTGCAATTATAGTATCGAACGAACGCGCTGATAAAAAGGTTTTTTACAGGATCCTTTCTTCGCAGTATTCGTACGAAGCATTCACTTCCTAAAATGTAGATCACAATCACGGCCGACACGCACGAGAATTCAATTGTAAGGCAGGTTATAAGCGAGGTAACCGAGGCGTAGCTATTAGCGTTACCGCTTCTTGCATTTATATGTATAGAACAAGTTAACAATAAATACAATGAAAGCAATAACAGTTATATATACGACCCAACGGCCTACTGTGAAATGTTTCCTCATCACTCACTGAGGTAATATAAATTTTACTGAGTAATTTAAATGGCTTTTCACTTTTGAATCACTAAATTAATTCATATTAAATTTAAATTCAATAAATTTAATTTAATTTTTTTAAAAATACACCATCAATGTTTTTCAATGTGGTGACACTTAATAAATAAGACATATATAAACAAGTTTCAGTAATCAGTTAAATATATAATGGAGGTTATACTTGGCAAATAATTGATCGGGGAAGTATTGTATCAATATTCACATATTATAAATGCTTTTAGCTGTAACTGTAAAACGAAGCAACTGTAAGAAGCAAATAAAACTACCAATACAAACAGAATATTTTAATATTAACAACAAAAATGTTATTAATTATGTAATAAATAATAGTGGAATGATACAATACATATACTTTCTCAGGACCGCAGATCGTGACATTCTTTCAATTCCGTTCAGAAGCCGAATTGCATCTTAGTGGAATGTTTTCTCTAACCTTCTAAGTTTAAGCCACTTTTTATTCTTTATGAATCCTCATGTGGTTAGCAAAGGCTCAAAATATTAAAAAATTTTAGTTGATTTGAAGGACAAATTTATTCAGGAAGTAAAATTGTCCGTGGCTGAGTGAAAGTCCGAGCGCGTTTGAAGGCAAGTGGAGCTAGTGTAGGCGCCTATTAAGTATTTTCCGATGGAAATCAGTTCTTTGCCAACAAAGGCTGGCCGTTGGCGAGCTTTTGATAACTGAATCACTTCAAGTGGAAGCAATCGTACTTGCATTTTCCTCACTAAAACAAAAATCTTTTAGAATGCATAATGAAGTACAGCAATGGGAAATCTTTCCAATCAAAAAGAGGTACAGAGGTATAGAGGCCTCTCTCGCAGAGGCAAAAAAAACTGTCGTCCGAACAGGTCTATTTTCTTTGATACTTTTGTGGAGTGCTCGCCGAGGGAAACTAATTAATATTTGCAACTGGAAATGAAAGTGCTGAGGGGACGTAAAATGAGGCCTACGGCGAGGGGTGAAATCGGGAGAGTGCGTTAGGAGGTGGGGAGAAGCAGCGAGTTGTTGCAACGCGGAGAGTTTGTTGTATGGAGGCTGTTGCAATAGCATAGGAGATGTGATGACTTGAAATCAACGGGATTATATCAAGCGAGTTCTGAGTTCTTAAGTTAATCAGCAATATTTTTGTAAATTATTTGCTGCAAGTTTTAATGAGATGTGATGACTTGAAACCAACGGGATTATATCAAGCCAGGTCATAAGTTAATCAGCAATATTTTTAAATTATTTGCTGCAAGTTTAAGAGTAAATAAGGGCAAAAGTTTGTTGCAAAAATGTTTTGCAAATAAAGGAAAACGTTCGACTCGAGAGCAAATTTGCAAATTTTTCTATGGTTTACATTGGCAAGTAGAGTTTTTAGCGAAGAAGTGGTTGCAGCAAGTATCAACTCGCTGAGCTATCGTTAGAATGATTATATATAAGTATATAAGATAAAAAAAATATTGATGTCAATAAATTTTGGGATGTAATGTACAATTTGCATATTGCTGATGATTCTTCACTGACACAGGAGTTTTACTGGCTTATAGTCGAGTGTATCGAAATCAAACGAGGTTAAAAAAGACGAGAAGGTGTACAATAAAGCGATTTGTCTCGAAATTGAGAGAAATCAAAGTAACCGCAGCTGATAGATATAAAGTCGAAGAATGAAAAAAATGTGATGACAGAAATTCTGATGAATGTAGTATAAATAATAAATTCATCGTACGAAATTTCGATGCCGAGATTGATATTTTTATGAAATTAATAAATTGGAATTAACTCAAACACGAAATAGCACCAAATGTAAGATTGTTATCATAGATTTCGCTAATACGATTTTCCTATGCTTGTCACATTTAAAAGTAAAGTGTAGTTTCATAGAAAACGAGCCTCATTGTCAAAAATAACAAACCGTGATGAGTTATAAAAGCATGAATCGAAATGCATCGTAAGCATAAAGACAAGACTGTGAAACCTTTAGATCCCGACTCCAATAATGCGGATGAACTCGGCTCATGAGATGCGAATAAATGTTGAGGCAAATTTAGTGAATAAAAATCTTCTAGAAAATAGACCAATGCCATCGTTACTAGATCGTCAAGATCTTTCGACGCTCGGCCATCTTTTCTAATACCATCTCTAATTCTACGCACCAAATGACTGGGTTTCCAAGTTTATCGCTTGAAGCATCTAATAATAATATATACGCGGCCTGATCTATGGGCAGACCTTCGCCGAGCTTTGTATGAAATTGAAGATATCAAAGGAACAAAAGATGCATCGGCACAAGTCGTGGGGTGTGACTGGCTGAAAGGGCATGCCACAAGTATTTAGCGATTAATGTCGTACATATGCAGAATAGTCGTTTGCAAACTATTGGTTATAAACTAAAGATAGACAAAAAATTCCTGAAAGATTTAACGCGCATGAATCGCATAGGGTAAAGTGCAAAAATCTCAAACATTAAGTAATTGAATTCAACATTGAAATTATTCCTTTAGCTGTCCAAAAGAGTTAGTGATAATTAAAATTAATAACTGTAGAAAGGAAATAAACCATATAAATTTATAATTATGATCGATAGTGATATAAATACTCCTTACCTCCCAAATTCGTTCACGGAGAGTGGAATTTTGCAGCGGATCACGTTACTTAATAGAATAGAACTTGTCACAGAGAGTCTATTTACAATGAAATTTATTCCTCTGATAATTTGTGAAGAAACTATCTGGACTGTGCTCGAAACAGGCTGGTAACAAATTTTAATCGTGAAAAACGATGCAGTTCTTGGCCTTGAAAGTTGTAATTAGTCCAACTAACATTATTGAACCATTTATTTTTGTTTGTTGATTAAATGACCAAAGATATATTAATTTAATTCGTGATTTGAGTTAAGCCTTTGCCAATTTCTTAAAGATCTTTAATATTCGGGCAAAAGCTGAAGTAACTTTAAAACTCGCTCAAATTTAAATTCATTATCATGAAAAAACCTATTTTTCACAGAAAACAAGGAAAATCCGCGTGAGCGAATCTGAATCGACCTTCATTAGTTATGCATAATATATGATAGCAAAAGAGCGTTATGAATAAATTCATTAGCCGGCCAAGATGATAAGAAAAGTTGCAAATATACAACCGTCGGGAAAAAACAATCGTACAGACGAAATTCGAATTCCAAATTGCCGTTCTGTTCACTTAGTTTGACTGCTAGTCTGTTTATTGCACTTCATCTAGCAATTGAGAAAAATAAAGTTTGCAAATACTTTCAGTTCAGTTATAATCTGTGCCTAACTAATTCGAAGAGAATTTTTCCTCTACCAAAGAGGATACAAAAATACAGCAATCAAATAAATAATTGGATTGATCAGTTGAGAGGACGGGTGATCGAACCTATGAAGGCAGCACTTGCTGGAGTTTTTGTGACGTGATCAGCATGGGCGAGAGTTTTAAATCAGACTTATCGAGGTAATACCTCAACTAGAGTACAATTCTTATCACAAGACTTATGATCGATACTCGTACTAAGAAAAGCAAGATGGCGCGCCCGGCAATGATAGCTCTCATGCGCCAGTCCAAATTCCGAGTCTGTAATTTAAGAAGTCATTTTTATTGCAAGTGATTTCAGCGCGAACCTGGATAAATATTCGGACATTACATCTTTAAAGTTTTATTCGAGTTTTTGTAAAAGGTTTTTAAAATTTTTTTAGTGAATAAAAAAATTTTCATTATGTTAAATAATAATAATTTTTAATTTATTTTATTATTTAGTTATTTTCATTCATATATTTTAAAAGTTGAATTTACATATATTTTCATAAAGTTGAAATAAATTTTTCGACGACACATAAATTAAAATCTTGCTTTAACATTAATCAAAGAATCTCAACGAACAACGAACATTATAGGTTTGATGAGTTGATAAATGATATAAAAACTGTTTTCATTGTTAGTTAATGTTTCCAAAATAGAGTATTTAATTCAAAGGACACATGTATGCCAGTATATACAGTCCTTATGAAACGCTCTGGGTTCAATTTTGTGTAAATGACAGTTTTTATAGAAAACAATATCAGTTTGAATCTATATTAAATCTATGTTGAAAAGCCCTCTGTTGCTTTTCGAAGGAAGTAATGGGCAGAAACATTTACAAAATAAGCACTTTGTATAAATGTTATGTGTTCAGTATATAAATACTGAACGCGTTTATTTTTACATTTAATGGGGTCATGGAGTGTAAAATCATCGGCACATAAACCTTCTCGTTACGTTTAAATTTTTATGGGGAGCGTCTAGGGTAAAATTTTGGATTTCGGCTTTTCCGGTTTTTAGTCTCATCTTAAAGCTGACATTCTGACCTATCCAACGGTACCAAAACCATCTCTGTACGTTGATTTATGCGTTCACAACAGATCATGAAAGGGAGGGGGCTGGGGTAGTTCTTTAACAAATAGAATGGGAGGAAATTCGCTGCGAGCACTTTAAATAGAGTGTCTGCTTGAAGTGCACCTTAGTTATCCGCCTGGCGTCGTATGAGGAGGTGTGCATGCAGTCGCTCCCACCATCCTTGACTGGAATCAAGCTCCAGTAACGTTTAGTTTTGTATCCTTGCTACATTGAGTGCCTATTCCGATGCGCGCGGGACTTTGACGGGCTCTACCGAAAAGTTAACTTATTGTAACTGCAAACCTATCTCCTCCTAGAGTTTTAAAGCTACAACAATGAGACATATACCATCCGATTAGAAAATGAAAGATCTACAAACGTCACTTTGTCGTTTTTCCAATTTCGTTATAGTTCGGATTTTATTTTGCAAAAAGTGGGGGAGGGCGGGGGTAAAATCTAAAAATTTCGAAAAATACCAGAAAAAATGCTCCCACACCCACAAAAATGATAAATCCAAAAAACCGCTAAGTGACGTTTGTAGATATGGTCTTTACGCATTGAATGATATGTGTCTCGATGTTGTAGCTTGAAAATCCTAGGAGGAGATAGAATTCTACAGTACCCTCTTTTTTGGCCGTTTTCTAAGAATATCACGTTTTCTTTCATTTTTTTCGAAAAATTCACACGAACAAAAATGTCTTAGAATTCTGTTTTACATATGTGTACCAAGTTTCAGAGTGGTACGTCTGTGAATAGCCGAGATAAATTTTACCCTAGACGCTCCCCTTAAGGCAATCAATAATTTTTAGTCGCGTATGACAATCAATAAATAACGATCATTTTAAGCGTCCTATCTCCTCACCTCACATAGCACCTCACCTCACATAGCACCTCATACTGTAGCAGCAGCATCATACCAGCACATCATACTGTAGCAGCATCATACCAGAACATCATACTGTAGCAGCAGCATCATACCAGCACATCATACTGTAGCAGCAGCATCATACCAGCTCATCATACTGTAGCAGCAGCATCATACCAGCACATCATACTGTAGAGCCAGCACAAGCGAGGCGTGCTATATGCTTCATTATGGAGTCCATCAGTCATCAATATTCAGAAGCTCTGTTTATTCTGACCGGTTAAACTTATAACGTGTTTTGTAATTCCTATGCCATGTATCGGTTACGGCAGGGAATTTATTAATGGGTTTGCTGATGAGAAGCAAAGCCCAAAGCTTATTGGTTTGTGGCCTGATTAGCATCGACTGCTTAGAGAGCTCTTTCGAATTAATCATTAAGCAGCGATTGCATCGGTATAAATGTTAATAATAACATCATTAATTGAAACGGTATCGACAGCAAGTACCTTTAAAAAAAACATTTGCAAAAAAAAGTTTAAAGAATTTAGAGTCAATTATTTTTGTGTATTCCTTTGGCGAGAGCATAAAAATTTACTGATAAATTCTTCTCACAGCAGTAATCGTATTTGCATGTTGGAATTAATTTATCCGTAAGAATATAATCAACGATTTAAATTTCACGATAAATTTGTGGAAATTTCTGTGTTGTAAAATGTCATAGAAAGTTTTAATTCCTAAAGTGAAAAATGAAATCACTTCAAAATTTTGAGATCTGGAGCAATATTGTCACGCGTCTACTTCTTAAAAAGGAGACGTTCTAGTGAGCGCAAAATGACTTGCACTGATGGTTGCCGCCACGTACGACAACTTTAAAATACATTCACTGAATGTACGCATGTGCTACATTCACTGAATGCACGCATGTGCTACATTCACTGAATGTACGCATGTGCTACATTCACTGAATGTATGCATGTGCTACATTCACTGAATGCACGCATGTGTTACATTCATTGAATGTACGCATTTGCTACATTCACTGAATGCACGCATGTGTTACATTCATTGAATATACGCATGTGTTACATTCACTGAATATACGCATGTGTTACATTCACTGAATGTACGCATGTGCTACATTCACTGAATGCACGCATGTGTTACATTCATTGAATATACGCATGTGTTGCATTCACTGAATGCACGCATGTGTTACATTCACTGAATGCACGCATGTGTTACATTCACTGAATGCACGCATGTGCTACATTCACTGAATGTACGCCCACAAAGCCCAAGAGGCTCGTGGGTTTAGGTCAACCGAGCACATGAGCGCGCAAATCCGATGCCTTGCGAGCGATGAACAACTAATTCCCTTGGAAAGATACTCAAGCTTCTATCGTTTGGCACGCGTTTATCGCATTGTCTTGAAATTCGTAAGAAACCTGAGAAACAAAAAATTGAACAAAAAAACCGCTACGGACGAAAGTACATCGAGCTTGGTACTTCCGGGTCACAATGCATTCGGGGAGGCCTGCCGTCGAATTGTCATCGCGGATCAGCGAAAACACTTTCCCGATTGTTATCATTATTTGCAATCGAACGCTAGAACTAAGAAAGATACTCCTGCATTAGTACTCCAGCTAAACTTGAATTTAGATTCTAGCGGGTTGTTAAGAGTGAACAGTAAATTCGAACGTTGGAGCAAACATTCCACGTACGGTCGGCCGATCTTGCTAGCCAAAAACAGCAAGCTCACGGAATTGATAGTGAACGACGTGCATACTAGAATGAATCATGCCGGCATCTATTCCACGCTGACGGAGCTACGAAGACAATATTTCATCCCTAGCGTGTTTTCCGTAGCCAAAAAGATACTACGAAAATGCGTCACGTGTCGTAGATCCAATGAGCGAAGCATAAAGCTTAATCAGTCTTCATACAGAGACTTTAGAGTCGATCCTCCGGCTGTGCCTTTCCGCCATTGCTTTATCGACCACATCGGTCCGTTCTATGTGCGCTCGGCAGGGACTAAAGTCAAAGTATGGATACTGTGCATAACGTGTCTCTGGAGCCGCGCCATCAATCTAAAATTATCGCTTGACCTATCCGTTAAAGAGTTCCTGAGGGCGTTCCAGAAGCACGTGTTTGAGTTTGGCCTGCCTCATCTAGTGCTATCAGATTCCGGGTCGCAGCTAATCGCAGGGTCTAAAATAATTTCGAAGGTCCTTCAGGACCCTGAAGTAGAAGCCTACTGCGAAGCCAGCGACATTAAAATTACATCTTTCCAACAGTATCCGAGAGGTTGCAGCGCTCTGGGCTCGCTGGTAGAGTCTTGCGTCAAGTTAATAAAACGTCTCCTATTCGGTTCCATCGGTAACAACGTGCTTGACTTGCCAGACTTCGATCTGGCTGTAGCACAAATTACATGTCTGGTCAATAAAAGGCCAGTAGCATTTAAAGAGACACTCAGAGACTCGAGCATTAGCTTGCCCAGTCCCATTACACCAGAAGCACTTCTGAGGGGATACGTGCTGCATTCTCCCTTAGTTTTACCGCACGTCAGCGAGGCCCCCGACGATCCAGAGTGGGTCCCGTCAATGGAGGCAGCCGACCTAGTGCGCGAGAACTTTGCCAAACTGAATGCCGTGAGACGAAAACTCGTTGATAAATATAACTCGCAATTTATCCCCAGCCTTATTACGCAAGCCACGTCAAAAAAGGACGGATTCCGCCCTGTGAAACACAAGGTCCTCGGAGTAAATGACTTGGTCCTGCTTAAAGAACCCAACCAAAAACGTTACAACTACGCGATGGGGCGAGTCACCGAAGTTACCCTCAATCATCTGGGCGAGGTCACGGAGGTTAGTGTACTCAAAGGTAACGGCGGCACCGTGCGCCGACACGTAACCTCTCTAATCCCGTTGCTTACCGCGTCGCCCACCACAGAGACTCGCTCCCCGGTGCCTCCAAACCAACCTATAGTGATGGAAACCGAGGCAAATAGACCGCGCCGGCTTGCAGCGCAGCGAGGCCGCGGAAAAATTAAGGATCTAATCGAACGAAATTTAATCTAACTATACTGTGTTATGAGTTGACTGAGGGAACTCCAGTCCCAGCCCTTTAGTTCGTAAGCCATGTTCATGTTGGCTGGGAAGGCAGCTGTACCTGAAGTCTCTAGTATGTAAGTTAATAGTATTAAGTAATGTTAACTGGGATTAGATAACACGGGTGAAGTGTTCATTTCTTCTTAGAGGTCGCTGCGGTTAACGGGTTAAAATACCTATCCCGGTATTTGCGTTGAGTAGAAATCTTGATCACTTCAATTTCCAATTTTATTGCTGGAAATTGAATCTCTTTGGCGGGAGTGTAGAAAACTGAAGGTATCTTCATACCTTCACTTAGTTTTGGTAGCTCGGCGATTTATAAAATTAATGCCTCGAACCATTTGACCGGACTTCCAATTTTATAATTCAGATTTAATGTCTTTATTAACTAAGCTTTAAATTTCTTCATAATTTCGAGCACACGTAGCAGTTTTGCAGCTAAGCCTTCCTTATTTCTATTACAACGACTCTAAAGACAAAACTTCTCTGCCCCTGTTCCGCGTCCTAGCAAGCAGTCCCACTCTAACGTCCATTCAGTCAGCACACAGGATTAAACATCTCTTCATCTTCAGCCTTCGTCGACGTCAAGATGTCGGATACGAACTTGTGTTTTAGTATTGTCTCTATGAAGCAGTAGAGACTTGTGGTGCGATCGGGGTTTGGCGGTGGCTACCTTTCGGGCGGTGATGAGGTCACGGCGGACCACACTGGTACTATCGCTAATGCGTCCGGGACTTGGGCCCTACCATGAGCGACTTCCCGTCAGCACGGCATGAAGAACTGTCGTCACGGCGCCCACGGACCAGCGGACCATCTGGCTACGCTACGTCACCGAACTCGCTGGTTCTGCATTCACGGAGGTGAGCTGCGAAAACTAACGCGTAGTGCTCGCTTAAAGCTCTTCAGGGTGCATTGTCCCTCCAATATGGAGGGTAGAACCTCCACTCGTGCCCATATTCATTAATTGTAAATTGGAAGTCCTGTGTCATATGTATTGCTAATGCTTTAATACTTTAGTAACCTTGGTCCATATCCGTCTCTCTTATCATGTGAGCTATATTTGCGAATAGTCAAGACTTACTGTTAGTCTATAATTTTCACGTTTCAAATTAATACGAATATATCCATTTCCCTTGCGCAGTGCATACACCTATATCTAGTTGAAAGCGGGCGAGTCGGCTGAAGCTCGGGAGGCGCGTCCGATGGTGGCCACTGCCATCCTCGGCTCTCGAAGCGTTGCTTTCTTCCGGCGGTCAATTAATAAATAATTATTTAGTTGACATTGCCTTATTTATCCCCCACTCGGCCGTGTTTTCAATACATGTGCTACATTCACTGAATGCACGCATGTGTTATCTCGTCTTTTCGATCGCGTGCGCTGAGAAGGTATCCCCTGAAATGCGCTGCAACGCAAAAATTAACCTTCACAAAATTAACTATCTTTTAGTTTCAGATAGATAATAAAGCCTTAAATAAAAATTAGGTATTACGCACTGAGAAGTTTTGCTTGAAAAATTATATTACCAGTTGAATGATTTATTTTCGTAGTGACTGACTTATTTGAATAAGATTTGTTAAAAACCGATAAGCTGACATGCATACTCTCAATGAAATTTGCGTACACGAAGCACAGCTATTACAAGATATTGACTTGTGATAGCTGACATATATCTATTACAAGTCAATATCTTGTCTAAGATATCTTGATCTAATGATCAAGATATCTTGATCATTAGATCAAGATATTGAGATAAAATTCATCATGAACACTATGGTCAACATAAAACGCTTTTAGTATTCTAGGACATGATTAAGTATGATGATCACAGGTCACAATGATCATGAATGAAGCAAGGGTGATCCGACCAGATCAGCATGTGTGATCAGAGAGCAAATGGACAGCTCTCACTGATGACGCAAAAATGCCTGCAATCCTGTTCCATTTTTGTCGGGCAGTGCCGCCTAATGCACGCTGTAATCCAACAAGCCAGAAGGATCGCACGAATTGCACAAAAATGTAGCAAATCTCCGTAGGGAAAACACAGGAGATAAGCTAGCGTTCACGCCAGGCCGTACCGGAACGTGCCATGGTTTAGTGTAGAAAAACACATCCGTCACTCAAGTAAATTCTACACAAGCGATGAATTCGACAAGCTGTTATCTTTCAGTCGATGAATTCGACAAGCTGTTATCTTTCAGTCGATGAATTCGACAAGCTGTTATCTTTCAGTCGATGAATTGACACAAGCTGTTATCTTTCAGTCGATGAATTCGACAAGCACTTACCTTTCAGTCGATGAATTCGGCACAAGCTGTTATCTTTCAGTCGATGAATTCGGCACAAGCTGTCATCTTTCAGTCGATGAATTCGACAGAAGCTGTTATCTTTCAGTCGATGAATTCGACAGAAGCTGTCATCTTTCAGTCAATGAATTCGGCACACGCTGTCATCTTTCAGTCGATGAATTCGACAGGAGCTGATATCTTTCAGTCGATGAATTAGACAGAAGCTGTTATCTTTCAGTCGATGAATTCGACAGAAGCTGATATCTTTCAGTCGATGAATTAGACAGAAGCTGTTATCTTTCAGTCGATGAATTCAGCACAAGCTGTTATCTTTCAGTCGATGAATTCAGCACAAACAGTTATCTTTTATTCTATGAATTCTACACAAGCTGTTATCTTTCAGTCGATGAATTTGGCACAAGCTGTTATCTCTCACTCAAGTAAATTAGACAAGTTCGCATGTTGTATCTATAAACTGCTAGAGCAATTTTCCATTTATACTCTAAATATTTAACTAAACGTTATCATGTCAATTCACTCTCACAATTAACTTATTTCAACTCACTCTTATGCTCCCTTCATTTGTTCTATGTCTTCGCACGTGGAGGTTGCAAGGCTAATTCTTGAATAAAAGCAACATACTGAACAAGTAATCCATTAATTTCAGAGTTAATAACCATCAGATAAAATTTCCCCCAGAGCGGGAAATGGGATTTAGTATAAAAAATAATGAGTGTACGATCTTACGCAGGTTTTTGGGCATTTAAGTGCATACATGTCATGCAAAGCATACGCAATTTTTTCGTGCACTTCAGCACGTCGATCACTAACAATATAATTGGCAATGCACCACAGATATAAAATAAAGAAAGTTGATAACTAATTTTGTGCGCGGTTATTTATTGCATTTTTGCAGTTATTTATTGCAGAATTCATACGCAAAACTCACTGAAAGTATTTGTCTCAAGTCACGTTTGCTATTTTGAAAGAAACAATCACTTCACTCGGATGCAGCTACAAGAGAGGAAGCATTATACACAGCAAACATGAATGCATTTACCCGGTAGCTTGTTTACCGTTGAGCCTACATGATGCTTCTCTCTCTCTCTCTCTCTCGATTGGTCTTGTTGAGAGAGTTCATCGTGAGCCAGCTCTGGCATAATGGCGTAAACATTACTAATCTGCTCGTTGAATAACCGATTAAGGATCTAAACAGAACTAAAGTGCATGCCCTCTAGCGGAACACGGATGAAAGATCGAGCCAACCGAGTGGCCTACCGAAAGCAGTCTAAAAAGCCTATCTACTTAACGATATTAAAGGCATGGGCACTATATTCGCTTCATAGAAGAGTTTTTGCCAGTTTTTTAACGTTGAAGTTTCATTAAAATGAGTAAGTCTCATACCGCCTCATCTAGGACACCAGTTTAGAGCGGTAACTAGGTAATTTATTAATCATTTCTGATAACATAAATTTCAACAAAAGATATAAATATTTTATCAGGACACTTAATTAATGCTGTAAGTGTTTACTCGTTCAATCATAAATCGTTATATTGCCACTATCTGCAGTGAGATTTTAGGCTCTGGCTAGATTAATATCGTCTGCGAACAACTACCGCGAAAAGACAACAGAAACTACTTTGTAAAAAAATTCAAGTCGATTTTTTTGCAACATCTGTTCATGCGCTCGTAAACAATGGATTGATGGAAAGAATTTAGTTTACACTCTCCGTGCACTATTCACAGACGCGAAAAAAAACATTATTTCCCGATGAACAGAGAAACATATATAATTCCTCGTGAATTACCTAACGCAAAAAATCGGAGAAAAATATTAGGAAAAATCTTATAGTAAGGATTATGCAGAAAATAAAAATAGTGTACGTCGAATTATGACAAGACTTTTCATGCAGAATCCGGTAGCAAATAGGCAGGTATTTTTAGAAACACACGTACCAGAGGGAAAAATATCCTTTATTTACTACAATAAGCATAAAATGAAGGACGAAAACTTCAGTATAATAAAAAAGAAACTAATAAGTGGTCAATCTTTCATACAAAGATAGAACGTGAGCGAATATGAATTAATTGATTAAAAATTTAATAACATACACAAAAAATACCATGTGGAAAAATAATATAAACGAGGAGACACGTGCAACTACAATAATAAATTCGAATTAGACTCAAGTATTTTACGATTATTGAATATTATTAAATTTAAAAAAATCAGAATGCTGGACGCAAGCAGAGAGGAAGGCACGGCGTCAGAGACGGCGATCCATCGTAGCCTGGAACTGCTACGTCCGAAACAAATACTAAGGATACTAAGGATACTAAGGATACTAAGGATACTAAGGATACTAAGGATACTAAGGATACTAAGGATACTAAGGATACTAAGGATACTAAGAATACTAAGGATACTAAGGATACTAAGGATACAAAGGATACTAAGGGTACTAAGGATACTAAGGATACTAAGGATACTAAGGATACTAAGGATACTAAGGATACTAAGGATACTAAGGATACTAAGGATACTAAGGATACTAAGGGTACTAAGGATACTAAGGATACTGAGGTTACTAAGGATACTAAGGATACTGAGGCGGTTGTGACAGCGTTTTGAAAGCTGTCCAATAAAGGCAGCGGTCAGCGAGATCTGGAGTCGCAAGACGGATCACCGCGACTCGAGAACTCCTACGGCATGCCAAGGAGATGAGAGCTGTTCGCCTCCACTGCCCCCGCCGGAAATGAACTCAGTCAAGTTTTGGCCCGCTGCACTAGACTGACTTTTCTTTACTTTAATTCGCGCTGAATTTTTCCTGTGTACAGAGAAATTCATGCGCAGTCAATACGGTGCAAGCAGATGTGAGAATAACGCTTACGTGATTCAAGCAGGCGAGAGAATAACGCCTAAGCGTTGTAAATAGAAGAAGAAAGAACGGATAAAATTGCGTGAGGCAGGCGAAAGCATAACACCAATTTGGCACACACAGGCGAGAGAAAGACTGTTACTCGATGCAACAGACGAGAATTTAGCCTCTGTGTCATACATGTCAGGGATAATTCGTTTGTAGGATAATCACCTACAAACTATAAGCAATTTCATAGACATTTTGAGTAACTAATTAAACGTAGAGGGTTTGAATGTGCCCAGTTTTATCCAAAATTTAGATTTTCAATGCAGTTCCTGAACCCAAAGTTTAATGTGCAAGCGCAAAATAAAATCAGATTTCCTCAATGTTTATGTCAGAAACAAGTCACTGAAGAAAGAAGCCTAAGTTTCAAGAAAGCCTAAGATGTAAACATCCCAGCAAGCATCTGACAATAACTTTGGACCATCCGAAGACTGAGTTACAGTATAACTATTGCAATGCCGGCAGCTTACACACGAAGACCAAATATTTCTCGAGTCGACGACAGATATTTGCGGGTGATCAGTCTAAGCCGCTTGCCATGTCAGTTGGTCTAAACAAATTCCTCTTTCTAGAAATTGGCTCACGCAAGAATTTATGGGGAAATTTATGGTTAATATTGTAGGTTGCATCGTAACATTGAAATGGAGACAACGGAGCGTTAAAAAGCGATAGCCTCGATCGGGCGCCTGATCTATGGTATTGCAACAGAAACTGACTATGTGAGGGAAATCCTGCTGCCTCTGTAGGAAGCCTGCATGAAGTATTAGGTCTTTATTTAAGGTGTCTCCTCCAAGCTCCATAGTTTCTTGAATGATAGCAGAAGTTCGGTTTACAGCTTCGTTACATTAGCCCCCAGTTGCTATTTTTCTTGGCAAAATAAAGCGTCGTAATAAAGTATTATATGAGCTTGGGTCATTTGTCTTCAAAAAATTTACCGAGTATATAACTTGCCTCATTCATGGCCGCGATTTGTAAAGAACCACCAAAACGATCTTGCCATTTCTCCAACAAATACCAATTTCCGTAGAGAAATTAAAATTGCAACACTATGTGAGAAGGCCTTAATAAATGCGAGTACTTTAGAAATTACTTTATCAAAAATTGTATATAATTAATTGTTTACCGTAGAAGGCATGCATAAATACGAGTTCTTTAGAAATAACCTAATAACAAATTGTTTACAACAAATAAAAAATTGTTTATAACAAAGTGCGCTGCATGAGTGATGCCTGAACAAGCACATTGAGTTAATAGATGCCCGACTTATGCTAGGTGGGAGCAGCAGGCGATGTTATCAGAGCGCGGCCGGAACACGTCTCGTCCAGCGATGAGTAGATAGCGTCGCCTGGGACGACGTGTGAAGTGACGTCCAAATCATCGGCGTCTTGACGCGCCGTGTGTGAGTGTGGACGTGTGTGTGGACGTGTGTGTGGACGTGTGTGAGTGTGGACGTGTGTGAGTGTGGACGTGTGTGGGTGGACGTGTGTGAGTGGACGTGCAAAGTGACGTCCAAATCATCGACGTCTTGACGCGCCGAATGTGAGTGTGGACGTGTGTGAGTGGACGTATGTGAGTGGACGTGTGTGTGTGTCCGTATGTGAGTGGACGTGTGTGAGTGGACGTGTGTGTGTGTGTCCGTATGTGAGTGGACGTGTGTGAGTGGACGTGTGTGAGTGGACGTGTGTGTGTGTCCGTATGTAAGTGGACGTGTTGTGAGTGGACGAGTGTGAGTGGACGTATGTGAGTGGACGTATGTGAGTGGACGTATGTGTGTGTCCATATGTGTGTGGACGTATGTGAGTGTGGACGTGTGTGTGGATGTGTGTGTGTGGACGTGTGTGAGTGGACGTATGTGAGTGGAGTGTGTGAGTGGACGTGTGTGAGTGGATGTGTGTGTGTGGACGTGTGTGAGTGGATGTGTGTGTGTGGACGTGTGTGAGTGGACGTATGTGAGTGGACGTGTGTGAGTGGATGTGTGTGAGTGGATGTGTGTGTGTGGACGTGTGTGAGTGGACGTGTGTGAGTGGACGTGTGTGAGTGGACGTGTGTGAGTGGACGAGTGTGAGTGAACGTATGTGAGTGGACGTGTGTGAGTGGACGTATGTGAGTGGACGTGTGGTGTTGTCAGATGTGTACACGAGACTGTGGTGTCTGCATTATGATTGCACTTTAGGACGAGTATGATTGCACTAATTTATGACAGTGAATGTAAACATGAAAGTATGGTGTATGCAAATTAATCACAGCTTTTGAACTGAATATGATGCTTCTAAATAAGAATATTAGAGTATGGTGTATGCAAATCAATCACACCTTATGAACTGTTTGGAAATGTTTACATTAGGTATAAGGTATGTAATCTAATCACACTGTTGAATTGTCGATGATGCTGTAAATAGGAACATTCCAGTACGGTGTGAGCAATCCAAAATCCAATAACACTTTTGAACTATCTATGATGTTTGGAAATGTACAGAATGAGAATGAAAAGAACAAAAATTTTTTATACTAATTATTTCAAATAATTGCAGTTTACTAAGCACAACAAATTCAACGGTATAACCCTTCCCAAAAAACCCTAGTTACGTAATTAATTGTTCCTAATAGTGGGTATGAGCTAACATTGTTCAGGATTTCATCATGGAAAAATTGATAAATCCTTCATAAAATCATAATCCGTATAACGACATTTTCAATTTTATTATATATTAAGAATAATAAAATTCATAATATGAACATCACAGATAATTCAACTAATGCATGTGCTTCTACGGAAAGCAAATGGAAATTGGTTAAATTTTGAAATTCTTACCAAAATAGTTTTCAAATATTTCACTATTAAAATTTTTCTCGGATTAAACTACATCACAATTAACTCTGACGAACCTGCGGAAAATTTTTTCTCGCAATTCAAACTTGAAGCAGAAAATTATAGAATGGTTAAAATTGGACCCAAGTATTTTGGGTCAAAAAAAAATTTTTCACACAAATTTTGTGAAATTTTTATTCAAAGTTAACTGGATTTTAAATTTACTTTAACCAGATGATGATTCACAGTCTGAAGACGAACACATTACATGTAAAATGGTATAGATTTTAATCGTATAAATTGGATTTGGTGGTAGGATGCCCATTTGACTTGAACTATTGAAATAAGCGAAAAGAAGTGTGATGACAGGACAGGTATTGCGGATACATGAAGACATCGTACAATTTAGTAGCGCCGGTGTATTGTTGGATGAATAGCACCGGTGGCTGAGAGCTTCTCTTTGAAAACAACTAGCAATGTGAGTCTGATAAACATGGAGATAAACATGACACATATATGACGTGTCATTAATGTACTAAAAAACTGACAGATGATTTTGCTTCATAGAAAAATGTTGAACATTTGAAAAAACTTTGATACGATAATTCAAAAGATTATGCCTATCGTACTATGCAATTGTCGTGCATCGTCCTGATTACATAAATTAGTAAAAAGAATGTGAGGGCATCATGATCTTTATCGACTGTATGGGAAAAATTTTATAAATAATTTAAATTCTTCTCTCCTTCTCGTATTCAAATACAATTTTAACAAAGTACAAGTAACGCAATACTTTGAGAATATGTTACGAAAAACGGCTAACAGTTTGATGAAAACGACGTCAAAATCAATATTTTTGTTTACAACTCACAGGTGGAAAAATTTGTTAAAGGCTTCATTTGAATTATTCTAACTCTTTTATCAGCATTGTTATATCGCACGCGTGGGTGACTCAGAATGTATCGTGCACAAGCCCTTCTCTTACCCCACTAAAAGTCACTTAAATCACCCTACGTAGAAATATGTACGCATTACCTCGGTCCAAGAATAACAATTATATCCTGCATCATATAACAGACGGGTCAGTATTGAATAGACTATTGCTTCGTAGCCACTATTTTGTAGCGTTTAAAAAAAACTGTGACCGATTTCATTGAGTGTATCGAAGACCAGGGAGGAGTCCCATTAAATCTAAAGAGCGGGATTTTAATACCAAGGCAAGGTGAGAATTTGATCGTAATGGCGAACATTGCGAAATCTTGCACGGCATTCGATAAAGTCCTGACGCCATTGGTGGTAATTTACGACACATTTGTTGGTCGTAAGTACTTGTTTTCTTCCAACTTGCTGTGACTTCGAAGGTTATGCTTAAACGCGTGCCTTTTCCTTAATTCAAGTCGGTCACTTGTTGCAATAAGTGCAAGACTAGCCCTGTGGTGCTTTATAGATCTGAGCGAGCATTTATCCACATGTAGGTTTCAATATTAATTTCTTAGAGAGCTAAGGCACATTTTACAGCTAGATCTGTCACTAACAACTTATTCAATCACAGTGAATTCACACAGTAATTTAAAGATACCGCGGTTGTTAGGTGCCTATTTACTGTAAAATAAATCACGGAAAACTTTCTATACACCATTTTGCCTAAAAATTTTTACAGAATAAAATATTTTCGTTCGCGGTCTTTCTCACCAATTATAAGGCTGAAGTGTAAGATTATAATATGTCTGATCCTGCCTGCTTTATTTATATACCCGATATTTCAGGCACATCAAAAACACAACATCACAAAACTTCTTGAACATTAAAAAAAATAATAAAAAGCCGAGACATAAATTTGTAGCTAACGACTAATAAAAACACGCATTAGTTTCTTTTTCTCGTACCCAAATCTTCATACGGCGAATTTTTACCGCAGCAAGACTCATTCTGCGTAAAAGAATTCAGTGCGTGATAAATAAATTATAATGACAATAAAAAATTTAATCAGGTAAATAAGTCTTGTTTAATGATAGAATGAAATACATATTCTTGAATTTAAAATTAGACGTTTGAATATATAAATTTCTAGCGCATTTATCTGAATTCAACTATCTAGTAATAACGAAAACTAGAATATATATTACTGGCAGGTTTTGGCATCATATTCGTATAACATTGCAGTTAAGATCGGCATGGTTCAAGTCTATCCATAAATCACCGACTGACGACCGGGCAGAACAGGTTTTTATTTTTCGATGCTTATACACCGAGTTGAATTTTATTTTTTACGTTTATTTCAGGTATAAGGAGAAACTCAGGGAATATCACGATCAGCCTGAGGCTGGGCAACTTTCATATCGCATTTCTTATGTTGGCCGCGCGCGATATTATTTTATCCGGAACTGTACCAGAATTAAATATTTTCTGAGATCTCCTGATACGTGTCGGGCGAACGGCTCGCGCTCGGTCTCCAAACAGCATCGGCTCCACACTCTTTATCGGCTCTACACCGCATCGGCTCCACACTCTTTATCGGCTCTACACCGCATCGGCTCCACACTCTTTATCGGCTCCACACTCTTTATCGGCTCCACACTCTTTATCGGCTCCACACTCTTTATCGGCTCCACACTCTTTATCGGCTCTATGCCGCATTGGCAAAATCTTTTCATAAATAAAGTGGCGGTCCTTGAAACGCCGGTAAAATAGTAGAAAACTTATGAATTGTTGGATTAAAAACATTTCCTCCGTATCCAAAAATGCTAGTAATCCAGAGTCCCCGTGATACAAAATGACTAGTTCGTTTGCTTCGTGGTAATTAAAGTGTTTAATGAAGTTTTTAGCGGCCAATTCAGTTTATTCATATTTTTGTTTTTTAATTGTTACGCTCAATTCAGGAATTATATTTATTTAGTCTGAATTGCCACCATCTGGAATTTAATGAAGACCAAGTATGGAAACGTGAAACTGTCTTCCTAATTTATTAACGAAAGAATAATATCAAACTTTAAAGCCTAAAAGCAATTATCCTTATAACAGATGCTAAATTTTCGAAACCTGCCCACGAGAAAATAAAATACGAAAGATGTTTGAGGTATACTTCAGTGAAGATAAATCATTCAATTATATATTTATGACACATAATTAACTTAGGAATTCAATTCTATTTTCAAGATCAATTTTTCCTTTCAAATTCAAAGGTTATCGCGTCTTGCGCAATGCAAAGAATGTTCCTAAAATTATGCGGGCATAAAATTATCGTATGGTTTATTATTCAGAGTTGCTTGACTTATAGAGCTCAAAATTGAGATTAGGGAAGGTAATAAATTTACAAAGAATTACGACCCATGATATGAATAACAATTGCAGATTCAGCTAAAATAACCGTTATTACCGGAAGAGGGACAATTTATTTCTAGCATTTGCTTTATTCAAGACAATTACCATTGGTATATTACCATCACTAACAAGCAATTCATAAACACGAGCCATGTAATTAGGAGATGTAATCCTACACTCAGTTAGCGAAACAAAAAATCCTTCTCGCGAGCAGATCGGGTTCTTTACGATCGAGGCTCGGCTTCGGCGCGTCGTATTACTTATGCACCAATCAAACGGCCAACTTCACAATAATTACCTCTATGGACTCTGCCAAAGCTCCGTAGGAATAACATTGAGAGGCCACCAATCAAACGGCCAACTTCACAATAATTACCTCTATGGACTCTGCCATGCAAGGCTCCGTAGGAATATCATTGAAAGGAGTCGTATCTCTATCGTGCGCTCATTCGCAATGCCGTCCCAAGTAAGAGTCGGTCGTTCGCTCCGAGTTGTATTGGGCGTTTCGTAAAATGCAGTAAATATAGCTTAACCACCGACTGCCAGGTCAAATGAGCACATAACTGATGAAGAATAAGGTTTGTTACGAACCCCATATACTTCTTATGTGCGCTACAGGAAACTATACGCACGCGTTTATGAAAATCAGGGTACCTCATCATGTTACATTTTTATAAAATAATGTCTTTTCAAATAAAAAAAAATCAGGGTTCCTTCATGTTGCATATATATTAAATAATTTTTCAACCGAATTATTATCTATTTTTCGACCGAATTATTATCATTTTCATCCGAATTATCTAATTTTGATAACCTGATATGAATAATTTTGAGTAGACATTAAAATGACACTAAAAAACAAAGCGTTAATTCAGTCAGCCGGGCTCCAAGTCATGCCAAATCAAGCCACTCGTTCTTGGGATGCGCAATAATTATAGTTCATGTTGAGAAAAAACAGATATTAATGTAGGCTTGCACGTAACCGAATAAAATCTCCCTGATCGCAGATCTTGTGGGATCCAAGATGAATGGGTCGAAAATTTTAGTAATTTGTATTGTTTATGAGCATGAGATTCATTTTATTGCCAGGCTTATTTACTATGTACCTGGAGTGACATTGTATCATGTATATGCACATGCGCTGTGCTGTCTTGAGTGTTATGTAGTGATGTTGATATGTAGACATGATGATGTTGCTATGTAGACATGGTGATGATGCTATGTAGGCATGGTGATGTTGCTATGTAGACATGAAGATGTTGCTATGTAGACATGAAGATGTTGCTGTGTAGACATGATAATGTTGCTATGTAGACATGATGATGTTGCTGTGTAGACATGAAGATGTTGCTATGTAGACATGATGATGTTGCTGTGTAGACATGATAATGTTGCTATGTAGACATGATGATGTTGCTATGTAGACATGATGATGTTGCTATCTAGACATGATGATGTTGCTATGTAGACATGATGATGTTGCTGCGTAGACATGGTGATGTTGCTATGTAGACATGATGATGTTGCTATGTAGACATGGTGATGTTGCTATGTAGACATTATGATGTTGCTATGTAGACATGGTGATGTTGCTAAGTAGACATGATGATGTTGCCATGTAGACATGATGATGTTGCTATGTAGACATGATGATGTTGCTATGTAGACATGGTGATGTTGCTATGTAGACATGATGATGTTGCAATGGAGATATGATGAAGTTGCTATGTAGACATGATGATGTTGCTATGCAGACACGATGATGTTGCTATGTAGACATGGGGATGTTGCTATGTAGACATGATAATGTTGCTATATAGACATGGTGACGTTGCTATGTAGACATGATAATGTTGCTATGTAGACATGGTGATGTTTCTATGTAGACAAGGTGATGTTGCTATGTAGACAGCATGATGATGTGGCTATGTAGACACGATGATGTTGCTATATAGACATGATGATGTTGCTGTGTAGACATGGTGATTTTGCTGTGTAGACATGATGATGTTGCTATGTAGACATGAATATGTTGCCAACTAACCTACAGTTTTCGTTCAGTTGATCGAACATCATAAATTAATTAGTTGAATTATTTATTGTTTTTAGTGAAAAATGACTGAAACATTTGCTTTGAATTGCATGCGTTTGCTAAATATTTCCGATGTTTCACCTTGAACAATTTATTAGAATTCATATCCTGTAAGATGAATATCTGAGATAATCGCAATGTTCGCCTCTGAAACGTTTACCTGATTGAACTCCACATACATACCTGCTCCACGTTCAAGAGGTGCTACTGAAATGTATATATACTCTGTTTGAAATATATATGTAAGATGAATAGCTGAGATAATCGCATGCACTGTATGCCTCTGAAATGTTTACATGACTGAACTCCAACTATCTTACCTACTCCATGTGAACTCCACCTACTTACACGTGCTACTGAAGCGTATACTCAGTTTGAAATATGTATGTGTACCTAACAGTGACTCCAGGTGAAGTGTTGCAAGTGTTAATTAATGAGACAGCTGTCGAGATACGGACACCTCAGGATGGATTTGATCGACTCTGCATCTCCTGCCGGCACGGTAATGATGATGAGACTTATGGATCCCCTTGTTATTAGGTTCTAAAGTTCACTCGCTGTCCGGGATTTAAGATCAATCATCAATGCAAACACGGTCATTATTGACCATTACTTAAGGTGATCCCGTCTTGAGGAGCGATCAAGCTTTCAGCGCAGCGTCTCGCACAATAATCGATGGACTGCCCAATAAGCGATGCTAGCCGCGCCCTCCTCTCATGATAAACTCTTTTCTTTTATCTTTAATGATAAATACTAGCTATGTTGACGGTAAGTACATTGTACAACTCGTGTCTCCTCTATATATATATATATATATATAAGTTAATACAACATATACATACAAGTACAGCATATATAAGTACAGCATTTACAAGTACATTGCACAACTCATGTCTCATGTATATACAAGTTAATACAGCATATACAAGTACAGCATATACAAGTACAGTATATACAAGTACAGTATATACAATTAAGTACAGCATATACAATTAAGTACAGCATATACAAGTTAATAATGGCATGGACATTTATATACTCATCAAGCTGCTAAACACTGCTTACTAGATTCATGATTATTCAAGTGCAGTTTTTTAAGGATATATCTGTATCCGAAACTGCTCTAACTGATGCCTCTTGCCTATTAAAGTTAAATACAGTATGTTACTGTATGTATATGCCTCTAGTATTCAACAAATTTTGCAAGACTAGTTCGTTATCAAAGTTTTTGTCATCAGCGGTACGCTACTGAAGAGTGTGAGAGATTTGCCATTTAAAAATAGTGGTTATACCATAAGCGATTTTATGAAGTATGTTATAAACACAAACCGGAATTTACAAGGTACTTGCGTATTTAATATCTTGAGTTGTTGACGCTTTTCCGACACTTTTATCAAGTGATCTAAATTAGTTACTGTTTACTCTAATAAATATTCGTCTTAAAAGTATGATCTATGTAACTCTGGATAGTTGACAATAGGAAAAAACCCTACAAAGTTAGGACAAAAAGAAAGGAGATAAGATACAACAAGATATTAATTTTATCACATGACAGCAAAAAATTATGCAAGTCACTCATTGAAAATCAACTCGGATGTTAGTTCACTATATCTCCTTATATCAAGTCCGCCTAAGTTGTTCATTGATGTACGAATCATTCAATGGAAATAATATTTGACTGGCTTTACTATCGTTGTTTGTTATTACACTGCAGCCTAATAAATTGATCAATGAACTTTCTCGGTTGCCACAGAAATATTTAAAGGCAAGTGGAGAGCCTATATATGTATGCTCCTGAGTATTATCAAAATTGGGGCAAATTAAAATGTAAGTCTTTTTAAAGTCAAAATTATTTGTTTTTTTTCCCTTGCACTTACTTTCACTGCAGTGCTGGTGACCGTTTGTTGGATCACATTAGAGATAAATTCCACTGATGTGATATTGATGTATTTAATTACGGACAGAAATTAGGCATTTAATATTCGGGTGAGTTTTTGGCTTTGAACTTGGAATGCACAGGCGCAACGGGGGAATTAATGGTAATCAGATAACTTTGATTCTCATATATTACGATAGGAATATCCGCAGACAGGACTTTGAACTGAAAGCAAATTTGAGAGAAAAGTAGTTTCTAAAGAAATTTTCAATCGGATAAGCTCGATTGAAACACTTCGATTCTATCACACATGCATGACACCAGTTTCTCATGAATTTAAAATACTGTAATATATCAATTGAAATTTCAAATTTAAGAAGCTTCATTGAGATCACGATTTAAAAAATGGTTCATCCAGATAGAGAAATAATGACTGCATCATGGCGTAGGAGGTTATTGAAGCACTATTTCCGATGTAAAAAACAGCACATTTGCACTGTGCTGTGTCGCTAAATAGAGGCTGGCTTCCAACAAACCCATCACTCATACCTCGACTCGCACGAATAAGCTCGATTGAAACACTTCGATTCTATCACACATGACACCAGTTTCTAAAGTTATAGTGGGTTAATTTCCACCTATTTCCTTTACGCATCACAAATTAATGCACAGGATACGAAAAAATGAGTTTCGTGTTCAGTTACAGTGAGCCCCGACATGAGCTCCATTTTCATGTGAGACACTACAAAGGATAAATAAATCACAATGAGGCACAAACAAAATTCATTATTTAAAAAAAATTATACAAATTACTACCTATTTCCTTTCATTACCTTACTGCTAAAGATTGTGCAAAGTAAGCATAAACTTGCATGTCATATAAATGCATAATTTATTCAGCGTATCTTCATTTTATTATCCGAATTGGTCAGAATCTATAATGTACCAGCATATAGCAAATGTGGAATTTTATAATCAACCCACATCACATGTCATTTTTCACAGGACTAAGTGGGTTGAATCTGCACCGATAGAAGTTGATGTTCCGCATTTGTGGCTAATGCACGATCCGCAAATTGCGGAGACCCGCATGAGGGCGGGGCCTAGTGTGATGAGCTGCCGACAACCGCTATGCATTTGCAATAATAAATCAAGCAACAACTCACAATTTCAAACTCATCATCAAGATAATTCGCTGAGCGGCTCGAAGATTACTATAAACTCAACGTGTAGAGGTTGCCAGAACATATAAAGCTTTTCTAGGAGTACGTTAATCAATTTTGCCAAGAAATTCTCGCAGTAAGAATTTTATATAAGACTATAAGCGCTCGATTGCTAGTTAATGCATAATAGTGGAAAAGCCAAATAGGGATTTTTTATTATTATCGTCTGAACACGGGGTTTAATTTTTAATGACGATTCGATTCATTTTTTGAAGTTCGATTACGACAAAACATGATGAATAATAGAATTACATAACATCTGGTAAAAGATAAAAAATTTTGAGTGCCTCGCAGACTGTAATATTTGCACCCTATATAGTCGCCATTTAGAGTCGGGTGACATCGTTAATAATAATAAACATTGCGGTATTTCACAGAATAAAAAATATAATTTTTCAAAACTAAAAATATACGATTGAGAGAATCATAATTTTTGAGACTTGGTATAAGGCACTTATGCTTGTCGATTTGCCAGAAAATATATATATAGTGCATAAGCTTTTCTGTATTTTGTGAATATTGGTGGATTCTAATTTCCAATAATATGACTAGGTTTATAATTTTTCCGGATGAATATAAAGTTTACGACAAATTATAGCGCACTATATGTAATAGGAAAATTACTGTCACAGGCTAGACTAGATCATATTACCTGACGAAACCCTCATGTAATTTATCCTTGCATGTGTAACTTTGTTTTGGCATAGCAATACGATTAGACATTTGGGTTCGTGTCTCGAGAAAATGATGCGATATTCTATTACTGACACAAACTGCTTAACCAGGCAAAATCAATATGAACTGTCATGAAAATTACCTAGGAAATGAACCAATATCTAAGTTAGCGTAAAGTTCCTAACATGAAATCTATACAATGGTGTCGCTAAGTCGGAACCTTAACGAAATAGTGTCGGCCCAGACACTATTTGTACAAGACGCGATGCGCCTAATAAGAACTTCACTATGTCACCGACACTCATATTGGATCATGGAGCGAAGTTTATGGACAGTGTCCATCAATTTCAGCTTTCGTTCGCTTATATTATTTTCGATGACATTACCTTCAGAGATGAAGCAAGCCCAAGTTTTATCGTCAAACTCACCACAAATGTGAACGTGGTACAAACTTGGCATTTCTATCATTATGGTTATTCGTTCTGGGGTGAATAGCAAGTTAATATATTACGGCTCACTAAATTACTGTCGGTGACAATATAATAAGGAATAATGGCGTACAAACTTTTCTCCTGCTACGTACTTCAATTAGAATCGTCGATTAGAAGTTCGCCTAGCAGTATCCGGATCAGGTTGTTGCGGGAGAAGCTTATTCCTCCGGGACTTGGGTTATAGCATATTAGTCCTCGCTGATGTAGTTTAAAGCACGGCGCGTAACTAACGTCCGGCCGTTCACACCGAGCAGTGAACAAATTACATAATCTATTGAAGCCATGGCGTCGTCAACGACCAGCCAAGAACAGTACAATGTCGTTGCGTCGCTTCTTCTGTCAACAATGCACGATTTTAGAACACAACCACACGTTTTTGCTTGTACATACTGTATAAAAATGCATGAGCGAACGTTTTTTTTTTTTCAATATTTACAGAACCAATTAATGTTCCAATTCGATGCAAAATCTGATAAATTAGTTCATTGAGATTTGAGAATTGGTTTCTTCTGTGAACATTTTTTGAGCAAGATTTCGATGAGAAAATGTTTCGTCACCCAAATTCCCACTTCATCAATGGAATCAAATCAGAAATGAATAAGCTGAAAATTAGTGACACACCCCAGTTAAAATTTTAGGCCGTACGGCGCCTACAATTTTCAAAGCAATTGCAAGCAGTTTTCCTCCTTGAACAATCGTCAATAATAATATTTGACGCATTAAGCAAATCCAATTACTTCCATAAAGTTCGTTTATCCGATAAAACTTTTCGATTAATTTCTGTAATTGATAATTCGAGGAAAAACGAAAACCATTTATCTCTAGAAAGTTTGATTATCCGATAAAACATTTCGATTAATTTCTGTAATTGATTATTCGAGTAAAAACGAACGCATCAGCATGTAATTTTTCTCGTGTACATTATTCGTCGGGCGAAGTCTTGGCGCGATCCCTGAATATTGCAGTGATGGCACCTCCGCTGCATGACGAATCACTCACTCTAGCGCATCATGTTAAATTGTTTCGTTCTCTGTGGCTACTGTATGGATGTCAATGACACAATTTGCATGGACATCATTATGAAAGATGATAATCTACAGTTAAATGATGCCTTCTCAAATATTGAAGGGTATTTGTCAAGCCAGTTCCTTGAATATACCATGACGAGCTAGGCTTGGTCGAGATGTACAGGGCAATTGATTGGCAGTACTTGCAAGTCCAAGGAATTTTACGATGAAATTGGCAACAATAGATGATTGGGTGCGGAATAAACCATATTCCCAGAATTAGTTTCGGAATCTTCCCTCGAGATTTATCACAATATTCAGCACATGAAGATTAATGGCTGAGCAATTCTGGTGTAGCGAAATACCAGAAAGTTGATGAGCGATTTTCGTTTTATCGACTTTAATAAATGGCTAATGATTTCAAATAACGAAAAAATCTAAACAAAGCAGCATTAAATTAATAGATATTTCGTTCCATAGATGAAATTGAACCAATTCTCTATTGTGAAGTAAATTAAATTACTAAGGCGTTGCAGAGACCGTAGTAATTATGCATGGTAACTATATAGTGAACTTAGTTTATTATTGAATAGGAAACGAAATACTAGTTAAGTACAGATAATTCATATTTGATGAGCCTTCCTTCACTTGAAAAGCTCAGCAAGAAAACATCAAAACAAAACTCAATATAACGTCTCATTAACGCACTCTAAAAACCAGCTAATCTCATCGGAAGAGCAAAATACTCATCAGTTTTTATGGGTGGGCGATTTCTTTGGCATAAATGGTGTGGTTGCGGTGGCAGCATCGGTGCTTTTAATGATATCAGTGGGCATATTAAGCAAGCATATTAAGTGCATGCATTATATTAGCGTCAGCCTACATTTGGCGCGTAATCGCTTTATGCACTTGAGCTAAACCAATGGAAATTTATGCGTCGCCAAAAATTGCCGCCAGATTTTATTATAATGCGAGGGATGCGAAGCGCTGCGACGGGGAGAGAACGTCACGTCATGAGGGCTAAATTGCTGCAATTGACGCGAAATTCACCTAATAACAGGAACATTATAATCAGAAGCTATGGAAATATTTTGGCAATTTATTTTGAGGAATTTGAGAGTGAGGTGAAACGTGAATATATTTACAGCATTCAAATTTATTTTGATGTGTTTCAAGCAGCCGTGTTCACGTTCAGGGGTGTGCAAGTGTGAAAACTTTTGATAGGCGGTAGACCGTGGATCACAAACTTGCGTGGCAGACCAACCAGCGTTCGATCAGACCGAGCGGCTAGCACATCAATAGCACGAGAAGCCAAGGGCGTGATGTTCGCGATTCGTTCAAATTCGTGCCTAATTTTCTCACTAATCAATATTGTTTTTATAAGGCCACTATTGAAAATGAACTATCACTTTTACGAAACGATCATCTGCACGCCGATCAAAAATTATCGCCATTTTACATATTCTGGTTTTTAAACAATAGTTTATCCATAATCAGTGTTCTTGGACAAAAAAGAATTAAACTGATTCCCAATGAGTTTATTAGTACCAAAGAATACTTAGTATGTATATGCATAAACAAGTATATTTCTCTGGTCATCGAATTAAATCAAAGACAACTGCCATCAAAAATTTCAACATCACATTTTATGAGCTGGGTACTAATTTATGCACATCGAAACAAAATCAGCAAGCGAATTCAAAATACATATTTTCTTCCTCAACTCCTCGAGGCCATTCATGCGTTAGAGTGAATGAAGAAACAGGAGCGGGGAGTGTACGGAGTTCATAAGGTTATCACTTGTAGGGGGAATATAATTAGGTCCAGAGTTAATATTTAGACACGAGCACAATTACAATTAGAAGGCATAAATTATGAAGGGCAGAGTTTGCTTTTTGAATTACTTGCAGCGATGCGTGAGAGGAATTTCCTTTCTACGCGTAGAAGAGTTAAATAAAGAAAGAGTTAATAAATAAAGATTAAACATATTTGAAAAAATTTAGTAATTGCTGTTAAGTTATTATTTCTCGTTGGAGCTACAGGTCTTGGATTAAAAGTTATTTTAATGTTAAAATATCAAGCTTTTACCAAATGTGACGTAAATCTATTAAAAATGAGTGTTAGAACTGTAAGAATGTTCTCAAGAGTGCTGGAATTTAGATTAGGATTGTGCGGCTCTTTCCTATCCGCACAATCTTAATCTAAATTCCAGCACTCTCTAAAACATTCTTAGTATTCTAACACTCATTAATAACTTACACCAGCGCGTTTACTATTCTATATAAAATTGGCATTATTTTCTCTGAAATTTTGAGTTAAAATAATGTGGGTTTTGGCTATTTTGTGTGTTATAAACGGTGAAACTTTCCCGCTGCCAGCTTATCAAGTGCTACCACTATAAGCTTGTACTACGTACCCTTGAAGGAATAACTCTTGATGTGATGATTCGTACAACGAAGTGTTTTAATGTAATCGTAGTATTCCCTAGTCTCTGAACCTGATATTATGCCCAAGACATCGTCATGTTTAATCAACAATAATATCCTTGAACATTACACTCGTAGCGTTAGATAGCAACTTTTATGTGTAACACAGGAAATGTCAGGGCGTGACTGCGTTCTAAAATAAACAAACTTGTGAAGGAAGATTAAAACAATCACAAGGGCAATCAAATTTACTTACTGCAGATTGAAATTGAATTTGAAAAATATCAGAATATCACACTGTATTTAATAGTGAAACCTTTTAACGAAATGACGAACGATGAAAATTATATGATATTTTTGATGATTCCTACTGAAATTCAATTTATTACAAGCCAGAAACGTACAGTAAATTTCATATAAAGTTTTAGTACGGGGATCTTTTGTCTTTTTACTCTGCCACTTTTTAAGCTTGCTAACTCTGCTGTGCGCTTTGGTGCTGAACAGTGACTTTGTCTGAGAGCGATTTGAGCGATTTTAAGATACTCGGTTCAACGTCAGGTGGTTTAGATTCGATTATTTTTTTAATTGCTGCATATTTTTAAACAGAAAACCGGTCTTAGTAACGTGTTGAGTCCACATCATCTGTAAATCGATAAGTTTTTTTGCACCGTTGTCGTTTTCTTGTTACTTAGGTTTAATATCATTCGTGCATAATTATATTTTTACTTAAGGGAGAGTAAGAGGGCAGGAGAGTGAGAGGGTGGGCGAGTGAGAGGGCAGGAGAGTGAGAGGGTAGGAGAGTGAGAGGGCTGGAGAGTGAGAGGGCAGGAGAGTGAGAGGGCGGGAGAGTGAGAGGGCAGGAGAGTGAGAGGGCAGGAGAGTGAGAGGGCGGGAGAGTGAGAGGGCAGGAGAGTGAAAGGGCAGGAGAGTGAGAGGGCGGGAGAGTGAGAGGGCAAGGAGAGTGAGGGGGCAGGAGAGTGAGAGGGCAGGAGAGTGAGAGGGCAGGAGAGTGAGAGGGCAGGAGAGTGAGAGGGCGGGAGAGTGAGAGGGATAGGAGAGTGTGGGAGAGGTTAGTGACATCTGCAGTTTTCAACGTTTAATTATACTTCAATAATGAGACCGTGATTATTGTAATGTATTCGATGTATTGGGTCACTTCTGGCCTTCATCAACATGCAAATTGGCATCGAGATATTGACAATATTAAAGCCAGACTCATTATTTAGTAATCAAAACATTGAACCAGATTGCCTGTCGCCTAATTACCTCTCGACTGCCAGACTGGCCATTGCATGTGACACTAACCGCTTCGTTCAATAATAACTTTTTTTGGTGACCAACTTATTGAAGGTTTTGCATGCAACGCGTTGATATTAAGTCGTTATTTCCTCAAATGGTGTCACGACACGCAGGATTATATGTTCATTATCATCCACTCATCGTCTGCTTTTGTTCAATCATTAGAATCTGCTTACCAAGTTCATCCTATCATTACTATTAGCGCGTTCATTTTAATCGAATCGTTGGTTCTGGTCGCTGTCGGTTTACATTCAATCTTCGACATTTTCTTGTTGCATTTCAACAAAGAAAATCATTCAAGAGTTTCACATGCTCAAACCAATTGGAATTCCGAAAGTTGATAAAACATTTCAACGGCACATTTGCTTATCTTCTCATATTATTGGACATTTCTCGATTCCTGGTAGTCTCTTTTATGTACCATTAATAGAAGCAGTTCTTCTTGGAATATAGACACTGCACAGAAAAGTAATGAATTTTTTTATCAGTTCCATTCGAATTTCGATAGAAATTGACATTCCAAACAAATATTAAAATATTCTTCCAAACGCATATTACAAATTCTACGTATTTTTAGACAATTGAAATTCTGAAAGATGATAAAACCATTTCAACGGCATATGTAATAATTTCCAACCGGATGATTCAGCAAGATTGCAAACCATGCAGCAATTAATATTGGACTACCGCAGCTCGGTATTGCTGACCAAAAAGTCAGTATCTCTAAGGCCAGCGACTGAATTAAGAAACATCGTCGGCTGCAATTCTAAAATGTGAGAATACACGAACGAATTTCATGTTGTTATAAACACGGGAAATTCAAGCGAGTCGTCAATTATTCTGAGACCAACGTGTGCTGAACGCGTCAGCAGGCGAGTTTCAGGCTTTGTTCGTCGCAATATAAATGAAAAGTTCTCCATCATTGATGACTTGCAATGCTCGGGTTTTCAGAGACCACCAACAAATTCGAAAAATCTCATTGCTTATTTTTGATTAAATCGTAAATTCAATAGCATTCAAAAGCCCACGTAATTCCAGCAGCTATGCAATACCGCAGAGTCCAACACACCATGTTAAAAAAATGAATCATTATGGAAATGATTGATCACCTGAAAATTCTTATTAATGGAATGGTTATTATTCCAGCGAATTTTCGATTAAATAAGAGAAACAATCAAATCATGAGCGAGAAACAATCAAATTAATTTTCTATTATCAACACAACTTTACAGACCTCGTATAATCGCTATTCGTGCGTAAAGGGTGATTCACGGAAACTTCCTTTTTTGTATTTCGCGCCAAGCAACCTAATATTGCAGAAAAAGGAGTCGAAAGTTTTGTGTCCCGCCTAGTTAGTTGCCACTATGAATTGGACAAGTGAGCAGCGTCCGTTTGTTGTCGAGGCGTACTTTTCTGATGGCCGTTCCACTATCGCTAGTCAACGAGCATTCCGTACTCGGTTCCGTATTCGTCCTTCTGGGCCCATACTTTCAAAAAAAAAGTTACGAGATCGTTCATCAGCCAATCATTGACGCCCTTTCAAGCAAAATCCACCAATCGTAGACAAGAAAATAGAACGTAAATACTTAAGTTCACTTAGCGAATTTTGAAAGTAAAGGCCCAGGGCCTATACTTTCAAAAAAGTTAAGAGATCGTAAGTTCATCAGCCAATCATTGACGGACTTTCAAGCAAAATCCACCAATCATAGATAAGAAAATAGAGCGTAAGTACTTATGTTCACTTAGCGAATTTTGAAAGTATAGGCCCAGGTCGGGTTCCTGATGTAATGGCGTAACGGTGACTGCAGCTCGGTACACGCAAGTGATAGACGCTTTTTTGCCAAAACTGGCTTAAATGCTTGTCATGGATGTCAGGCTCCAACAGGATGTTACTACGGACCTTACAGCGTGATGTTCAATGGATCATTTGAGACAACAATTCGATGTTCAATGGTTCAACAGCGTAATGTTCAATGGATCATCTGAGACAATATTTCGATGTTCAATGGTTCAACAGCGTAATGTTCTATGGATCATTTGAGACAACAATTCGATGTTCAATGGTTCAACAGCGTAATGTTCAATGGATCATCTGAGGCAATATTTCGATGTTCAATTGTTCAACAGCGTAATGTTCAATGGATCATCTGCGACAACATTTCGATGTTCAATGGTTCAACAGCGTGAGGTTCAATGGATCTTTTGAGACAACAATTTCACCTCTCCTTTCGAGGTGACCTTATTTGGTCGGCCCGATCCCTCTATTTGGCTCATTGTGATTTTTTCTATGGATTATTTTAAATAAATTGTTTACAATGGCTGTCCAAGGACCCTACCTCATTTAAGACATATGCGAAGCCATCGCCAACATACCCGTCCATTTGCTTCAGCGAATTGAACGGAACGTCAAAAAATCAACCAATTGAATTCATTGACAATGAGGGCCGACATTTGTGCCATCTTCAAACCTAATTGATAAAAAAATTCAGGGTTTCTTTTTCAATAATATTTAGAATGTGATGATATCCTTACTAGTATTTTTTATTGCGCTTTGGAAGTTTTCGTGAATCACCCTGTAGCTGCGTAAGATAAACGAAGGAAACTCGAGTGAAATGCCGTTCGTACGAATAATTATCTAAACATCTAAAAAAATATAACTCAGTACTCACTGCAGTGACTGACAGAGAGCGCATTTTCTCGTCGACGAAAACTTGAGGTCACGGACAGACGGACGGACAGACAGACAGACAGACGGACATGGCGAGCAAAATAGTTGCATTTTTTTCATAAATGAGAAAATGCGCTAAAAATAATTGGTCAGCAGTTACTTCTCCTATAATAACTTTCGCGTCAACTGTTTGATCGTCTACATCAATTATCATGATGCATGCAATCCTTTGCCGACATAGCGCCTTAGCATATCATATTAGCAATGCATCTACCTGAACCAGTATAGGTACCTATACTGGTTTGGATGCAGATTTTTAAGTGAACTAAATATAATTCATTTTCGGGACTTTCACAGCTATGATACCAGGATTCACTAATGGCCGAAATGAATAGGTTTGTTGACAACCTTCAACTCGAAACAATATATTTTTTTTGAACCATCAATCATTATATGAGACGCCTAAAATTAACACTACTCAAATTCAGTTGTTCATTCACATTTTTATATTGCTTTGTATAAACGCTATAAAGAACAAATCCAATAACAAAATATAAACGTACAGCTTATCATTGATAACACATTTCAAGTATTATTCCACCATTGAAGCTGATAAAACCATACATATATTGTGCAGAACGTGAGCTCGCATATCATGCCGCTGATCATGGGTTTTATTAAAGGTTACCTGGATTTATTTAACAATTCTTAGATCTACGAATTTTTTCCATTATTTAGAAGTGGTTTTACCTATATTTTCTGAATTAGCTATGAATAAATACAATTACGCTGCATAGTAGCATGTAAAATTTAGAATCATTGCTAGAATATGATAATTTGTCTAATAATTTAGGAAAAGTCAATGCTTATTTTATTGTCGAATATGGAAGAGAAACTCCAACAGAGGAGAAACCAGCGATCAAAAATGGGAAACTCAACGAAAAATAACCGATTTATCAGTGAACCAGGCTCGTGTGAATCGTTCTGGCTCGCCGGCATTTTTCAGTTCACAATGAGATGAATATTGACGTTGGTGTGAGTACAGCAGTAATATTCTATAGCTCATCAAGGAACGTCGCATCAAATAATACGGCATCAAATATTTAAAAATATAGCCGATGCTACGTGATCAAATATTTACAAATATAGCCCATAATATGCCATCAAATATTTAAAAATATAGCCCGCAGCCCCGTTATACGTCGTCATATACTTAAAAATGTAGCTCATAATATGTTATCAAATATTTAGAAATATAGCCCGTAATATATGTCATCAAATATTTAAAAATATTGCCCATAATATGTGATCAAATATTTAAAAATATAGCCCATAATCTGTCATCAAATATTTAGAAAGCGCACATATGGTGTTTTGAGTCGCACGATAACTCGGTCATTCATCCTTCGTCACAGTGAATGATTCATTTAGTGTTACGACTTGATTTATGTGCATCGTACAATAGATACCTGTCATAAAACGCTCGACTTAATGTTCAGTCGATGCGCGAACCTAGCAGTGAATTGCGGAGTACATGCATTGAATGTAAGTTTTGGTACTAACGAGAACTGCAAATTGTATTAAAATAGCACAAATTTTCTTGCATAGAAAATAAAACAACTCCACGTCATTGAATTAGCAGTCTATTTAAATACAAACAAATAAAATCATAATTTCGTTTCAGCCTTTCAGAATAAAAGCAATTTGTAGTATTAAGCTATTTTCGTCATGCAAATTTTCAAACAGAAAAAGACGGTGGATTTATAGCAATGATATTTGCCTCAAGTCGATAGCATCGTGAAAAATCCGAAATGAGCCGCAGCATAAAAGCATAGTGGCCAGTTGATGCTGAAGAAATTCTTCTAGGATAATATTATATTGGACTGTAAAACTAGATTCCGAATCGGATTTTGAAGCCAGGTTCATTACGAAGCTACGCTGTGATCTACGGCATGTGAAAGCTAAAAATTATCCACTTAAAAAATTGAAAATACGCGAGCAACGATGATAATAATGGAGGATATCCATGAGGCTGTTTTGAATAAGTTACAAAGGAAATTCAGTCTGGAAATTAGGAACAATCGCCTGTCGCGTCACTCGTGAGCGACGTTTGCATATGCTATTCGACGTGCATTTATACGCGCGGCAGTGACGCCTGCGTTCACATCGCTGCTCATTTACCGGGGCGCTTCTCATTAACTTTCTACTCAGATATATAGACGAAAATTAGAAATATCTATTATAGGAAAGCTGAAAATTGTTTAAAAAACGGCCTGCGAAGCCATGCCAATCACATAGATTATTTGCAGTTTAAAATTTCCTGGAACATGTTATTGATAGAAATAAATGAACATAATAATTGAAAAGGCTCCTTGATATACCAAAGTAAACATAGAAACGAATTTAGAAAATACAAATGGTAAAATTAAAAAGGTATTTCAAGCTATACTCTGACGTTATCAGTTAAAGATCTAATTTAGGGAAAATGTTTCCCTTAAAGGTTGCCAAAACAGGCGCTGTGCGTGAACGCGTTCTTGCCGCTAATCGAAAACTTCTCACTCTTGGTCGTTGAAAAAATCAACGGTGGTCCAAAAAGGACTCTTGAATTTTGCATTTTCTGTACAGCGCAGTAGAGAGAACCCTAGTGAAGTGATGAGTAGTGAGTGAAGTCGACTCATCACATGCTAATGATGGTGTACTCATATTTGATGATGGCACACACATTCACAGTTAGCACTTGTTACCGAACAGGTGATGGATGGAGCGCAGTGAGTACATTATTCACAGTGAAGATAATCCTACATTTGTTACAGTTATCTTCATTTCTCTTGTTGCTGTTTTTATTATACACTATTATTTGATCGAAAATTTAATTACTACTTCAAATTCTGCTTTGCAGCAAATCGTTTTTTATAAATTTTAAGAATCTTCGCTGCAAAGAAATTCTGCATTGAATAATAATAACGGTCTTCAAAATTCCCATCAACAAATCTAAGATAATTTCAATTAGGAATTCCTTGCCAGGCATGAATATATTTGGGGGAAACTTCCGGCCCAATACACTCATGAATAGGCATTTTAATAATTATTTGCAGTTGCTTTAATTTGATTACTAAAGGCCGAGCAACATTGTGAGATCAATTAATTTATTATTGTAGAATTAGTGGCATGCGTTCATTTATTTATGATGACTTTGATGCATGCAATGGCTATTAATATCCTAAAACTACAGAAACTAATACAATATCCTGCCATCACACGGACAAATTTTCCAATAAGCTTCTGGCGCGTGAGATACACGATCAAGTATAATGAATTTCCAGCGCTCTGAGAAACTCTTTTGCTCCTCGATAGATCAATTAATTTTGATGAAATAGTCAAGGGTATTAATTTTGAGGGCCCCTTTAGCTCGGCCGCCAGACCGCCGCCTTGCCGATCTCCTAACTCTAAATGAGGTGATTAATCAATCACTTGGGCCTATCTAATTACCAATATGAAATTAATCTAAATTGAACGCTCTGTGGCAGGCTTTGACAGCCGTCCCTGCTGTCGTATATGGCTGAACTTCGCAGCTGCGTGGCAAGGGCTGCCTGCAGCCTTGTATTTTGGGGTCCTTGTATTTAGGTAATTCATCAACATGATGTGGTTAATTCCTATTGCAAATCAGATGAATTAATTTGTGTTGAAGATATTTTTTAATTTGTGATGAAGATATATAGCAAATAAATTAATATAGAGTGATTGCATTACAAGACATATATGGTCCTTGTATTTATGTAATGTATCAACATGATGTGGTTAATTCCTATTGCAAATCAGATGAATTAATTTGTGTAGAAGATGTGGTTTGAAAGATACATATATCAAATAAATGAATATAGTGTGATTGCATGACATGGTATAGATGATCCTTGTATTCAGTTAATTTATCAACATGATGTGGATAATTCGTATTGCACATCAGCTGAATTAATTTGTGACAATGATTAGATTTGAATTATATATATAGCAAATAAATGGATATAGTGTAATTCATTACATAGTAGATTAATGAATTTATGAAAAGGATGACGATTAATTCGATTTTAGAGGGGATCAAAAATTTATAAATAAAGCACGGAAAATTGTGTTGCTCATTAAATAAAAAAAATACTTGGCCGTGATATACAGTAGTTACTACATTGATGTACAAATAGATAGGACCGTTTATATTTGTCAGAATGTTAAATATAGAATAACTACACATATCGATTCAAGCACGATTCGTGTAGACAGCTTTATGCTGCACAACATTTGACGATATTTCGAATAAAACGATTGTGTACTTGTGAATCAATTAGAGATTGGATAATTATGCAGCCTGACATATAGAAATTTATTGATGAAGTTTGCGATAGGTTTAGAATTTAGATGAAGTGTTGAATGGGATAATAGAGTCCATGGAAGGTGAATTTCGTTTTTCAAACTTTAATTTAGAAATTCAAAGACTCTAAATGCAGATTTAATGTCTTTATTATTACGAGTGTTTGGGGTTATTTAAAGACTGATGTTGAGGTTGAGAAATATTCGGTCAATTTAAAGATTTGCCTCAAACTCAGATTTAATGATGAATTTTCTTGCGGTTTTATTAATGGACGCTACAACCCTTCTTTGGAGGAGGCAGGTGCATGGCATGGTTGAATTAATACATGTATTAATTCAACATGTATTAATACATGTATTAATACATGTATTAATTCAACCATGGGTGCATGGTGCTTCTTTTTGGCCATTTGCTTGGCTTTATTTCAGGTTTCGAAGTCACGCAGCGCTGCTTCTTCAACAAATGAAATCGTTTCATCGCACAATTTCAGAACTTCTCTCTCTCTCGTATTAGAGTTCGGGTCATTTAATCAAATTATTAAAAATAGTGATTTAAAACGGGTAAATAATTTAAACTTTTGTTCTCATTTCTTCTTTATACTGTAAATTTTAATGGAGATATTGATCACATCGATTCATGTTAATTTCTAATCAGGGGTCCGATTTATTTTGGTGTATTTGCGATACCTTGTTAATTGAATATGTGTATTCGGACTAATTATAATTGTAAATTATGAGAAAATAAAACAACCACTGTGTGAAACTCACGAGTGTGGTAAGCTTTTATTTGCAGATCACTTATATGCATATCACTTAATCTGTGATTATAAATACAGACAACCAAAAACCCAAATGTGAAAAACAAAACATTGTACATTGTGACAAACTGCAATTGCGGGCAAAATTATTTAAGGCAGAAACTATTGACCAGAAAAACCTCGTACAGTGAAAATTACTCACCACTTATTAACACTTACCGTAAAATGGCAAATTTGCTCAGAATTCAGTTCGCTTATACTAAAGTTTGCTCAATTTATTTTCAATGTTAAATTTTTTATTCAATTTTATAATTATCCCCCATTTTATTTATTTCCACTAACAACTTTTATGGTAGTTAACGCTCGTTGTGCATTTTAACATTAATGGTTATATTTTCAGGTTTCACTGCCTAACAAAAAAAGTTGAAAAATCAACAAGATCAAGGAAAATAGTTATAATTGCTTACAAGTTAAAAGTTCACTCATCAGTGTAGAATATGCACAATGAAGTTAATCCATTTTAGACCAATTTATTACGTAATGATGGGACTTATCCAGATATATATTACAAGCTGTAAAAAATTATATGAGAAAACATAACGATTACAGATTCCACTATTGCAAAATCCATCAGTCATGTCATTAATTCGTTTACTATGTATAAAAAATTAAAAATTTTCTTATACTCATATATAATTTAGTATAGTAAATTAACAGCTCTATGGTATTAGGCTCATCTGTTTGAAATTTGAATTCAAAGCCGAGGACTAGGTTGATGTGATTGGATTCCTGTGAGCGAATAACCCGACGGTCATCATGCATCAATAATTATCAGAACACAAATAATAATATCGACATTTTCCTTGCACGGTATAACAATTTCTTGCTTTAAAGTATGTAGTTATGTATAACTACATCAGTCAAATTTCGGAAATGAAATTTCCTTCGTTAATTCAATTCAGAGTAAAATAGATTTAGGGTTTTTATACAATGGAATGATCCTCGCGAAAGATTTTTGCGCAAGTATTCACTGCCGGAATATTATCTAGGTTCTTGATAACAATATATTATTGTGTCAGAGACCAAAAAGTTAGTTTTGATTGTTAACGACATGGTTTGATACCTAAAAATTCACATTAACTAACAAATTATCTCTCAAAAACCAGACATCTACAAAGTAGTTGTTATAATTGCACATGAAATACAATCACCTTAACATGATTTGAGACTTCAGCAGTAGATTGTCATTGGAAGAACCAAATTACCAGGTCATGATAAGCAGGCATGCTGCTACGCGGCCTATACGTGTGAGCGCAAGCTACTGTTCAAGCCGCAGATCATTAGTAATTAATTAACAGGTATGCGGCAAAATTTACCGACCTCTAATGACGGAGTATCGGCAGAATTTGTGTCATGTGTTGTCGTACAAACGAGCCCACCGTAATGGATTGAAGTGAGCTAATTTTTAAATGGATTGCTGAAGTATTGGTGGGAGCAACGGAAGCGTGCGCATTGCTAATGAACATTTGGGTCCCTAAAGTCCAGCTCTGATCAGTGGGTACGAGAGATCAGGCCTGCCTATTCTTGTATCAATGATAAGAACCTGCATGCGAGCTTCCATTGTTTTTTTCCTAATTGAAATTTCACAGATTTTTTGGCTCAAATTTTGCGTCCATTTCTGGAAATGTGATACCACAGGCTGATTTTCGGCTGCATACATAGATATGTAAGCGTATACTGGCTTTCAATTAAGGTTTGTTTTCAGCAGGATTCGATATTTGGGCATCTTGATATATATTAAATTCGATGTGCTATTCAGGGACCTAGTTTGAGTATCACCATGCAAAATGCGTAGGAGATTATAATTATAAGTCTCAAAAACCACTTTATATCAACGAATAGGTCACTAAGACGAAAATGTTAATAAAAACCAAGTTTGGGCCTCGAATAGCGAAATTTACATTGAAATTTACGACACAGGACTTTGAAATTTACGATAAAGTATTTAATAAGAACTTTGGGAAGAAATTGCTTTTTTTTTGCAGCGGTTGCATCGAATGAGAGATGAAAGTGATCGGAGTAAAATTTTTGCGGAAAAGCCTAGGCATTGTATAGACCTAATGCTGAAAAAAAATGTTTCATCTACAACGGATTTTCGAGAGTTTTTAACAGACTTGCACGGGGTTTTTGCGACTTGATTAACAGCAGTCCTCATCCACCAAGTTCTGTTGACAGTCGATAAATGCAGCACCTGCAGCCTTGCCATTCGTGTTGAAGTTCTCAGCAGATCTCCCAAAAGTTCTCCTAAAAAGCAAATTTATTCGAGCAGATCGGCTTAATTTTCTCCCAACGATTTCGAAGAATTCGGCAAATGAGGGAGCTTGTTCCTTTTTTTAAACCTTTTATTTGTTCTGAGAAGAAAGTTTTCATCTCATTTCAGTATCAACACACACTAGATTGGACCAGCAATTACGATGAATTTGCATGCAGATTGGAAGAATTTTGCGTACTGCATAAAGTTTAACATTTAACCATGGTGTTCCCATTAAATTTTAAAATTGTTTAATTCTTTGGCCACACTGTTTACAAGTCTCCAACTCTATCGTGAATGATCAATTAAGCGAATCAATATTCCTTATTTTACTAAACAAAGGATACATCCGTATTCTATTGCACCAAAGGATGCATATCTGTTTTTCTATTGCACCAAAGGATGCATCCGACTATTGCACCAAAGGATGCAGCCGTTTTCTATTGCACCAAAGGATGCATCCGTTTTCTATTGCACCAAAGGATGCATCCGTTTTTCTATTGCACCGAAGGATGCATCCGTTTTTCTATTGCACCAAAGGATGCATCCGTTTTCTATTGCACCAAAGGATGCATTCATTTTTCTATTCAGTCTATAGAGACAGTTTGTCTAAAACATATTTGAGATCATGAATGGCACAATTATTGTTTTGTTAAGTGCCAGTGCTTGAATCGAAATTCGTTGCAGGTGAACTAAACTTTATACTCGACCAAAATTTGAACTGTGGGTATTTTTTAAAAGCTACTTATGAAAGCTCAGGTCAAATAATTTGAACGGGGCATAGCCAGATATTAAACTTTAAATTGCTTAAACTTTTTTTTTAACTGTGGGCATTTTTTAAATGATATTTTTGATAAGCTTAGTTCAATAATTTAAACGGGACATTGTCAGAATTAAAAATTGCTCAGAATTAGTAGGCTCGAAATCATGATCTCTTGAGAAAACTTGTCGGAGTACAACAAGGGAGAAGGCTGTAATTGCAAGAGTGTGACAGCTTGCAATATCCTAATGGTCTGCCATATGTTGATGAGGTAGTGACGCTTTATCTCTATACCAGCGGATGGACCCTTGCAATTTTGCCCGTACTAATAATGGACAGTTATAGAAGCCAGACAAAAAAATGCTTGCAACATAAGCCTTACGGTCCCTTCTGGTCCTTCTGTAGCGTTCACACATCGCTGAGAAGCACGGGTTGGCAGTACTGGCTTCGTTACTGCATGCAACGCCCATCTGGATAACTATTCTATTTGAATATTTGAAATATTGAATAGAAATATTGAATTATTGAATTTAAAAATACATTTGAAATATTAAATTATTGAATTTAAATAAATTTTATATATTAAATTATCGAATTCAAATAATTTAAAATATTAAATTATTGAATTTGAATAGTTATTGAATTTATTATTTAGCGTTGGTTTATTGCGAAATTATCATCCAAGACTAAGACGCTAAATGCCTCTAATGAACTAAACGTAACTACGTCACTGTACGCAATAACTCATTTCAACGTAACTGCGTCACATTGCACAACCACCGAATTCAGCGATGAAGACTGCTACACGAATAAGATTCGGGTAGTAGTTTTCACCGTGTATAAGAACGATATACACAGTGATTTAAACTGAGACAATGGACGCATTGTTGAGTAAATTATTGATATCTTTCTTGGTATCAACAAACTAAATTGCAATTCAAGCAAAGGTGAATCTTATTGAACGAAGTGCGGATAAGCTACTCAATGTTGGCTACATAAATGATCGAGTTCTAAGAATTTAAATTATTTTTCTACGAAAATTTATTCCCACGTTGAAACACTCGGTAATTGGTTTTCATTTGTCTTTACATTTTTTCTTCAAACTGCTGCTCAAGAAATTGAAAATGACATTAAACTAATGTCATTCTTAGGCACAAGACACACCTTGCTTATGAGTAGGACTTAATTTGCTTTAAACTGAATTGTTATATAAAATAGAAACTAAAACTTGATACAATACAACTTTGAGATATATTCTATAGCAATCATCTTTTAACAAAACTAATGGAGGACTTGAAAAGTAATGTGCTAACTGCCATTGTTTGATCATTAAGATATGCACTGCGGCTCGAGAATATCATAATGATCATATCATTATGATATATATAAATATATATCATTATCATTATATCATTATGCTATAGATAAAATGATAGAATATCATAATAATCAATATATGCACTGAGGCTGGGTGTAAGGACAGCTTGAGCGGCGCTGCGTGAACGCGCGTGTCACCTAACCGACCACCGCATCACATGACGAGCCCAAGTGATGTTTTGAGGCCTTTGCAAACCATCGGTCTAGGGCTGGTCAGCTTCTAAGGGACAGGATACTTTTTTCTTGCCTCATCTCATTATAATTAAAGCCAATAATTCATCAGTGTTGCAAGCCGCCGTCTCCTCATTAGGGCAGGGAACACACTAATGAAAATGATCTCATTAACTCGGTTGCAAAGAGGGAAGAGTTCCGAGTCACGAAGAAGAAAATTTCTTAGACGGATATTGTTGAAGAAGCTTGTAAGTCTCATAATTTCAAACTATAATAAATAATTTTTCGATCTTGTAATCTTCACTGAAACTTCAAATAATGAATTCTTCGTAATGACGGTTACTGCGGTGAACAAGTGCGCCAATAAATTTGGAAAAGACTGACACTGGGAAACAATTTGTAGCTTAATTTCTGTTGAGCAAGATTTTTTAACTGTTTTCTATAGCATTAAGCATGCTGCATGATTTCAAAACTGTTCTTAGCATGTTTAGCAAAACTGTTTCTATTACATCACGTTTATTTTCTATGTGCCGATTCATTTTTAATACGTCGATTTTACCATTCCTAGTCAAATGAAAATCTTCAGTACATGTCTCAGGCAAGCATATTTTGCTTATTTTATAGTGAAACTTGTTGATCAAGATGAAGCATGGGCACCTCATAAAGTGTGTGAACTATGTGTTGAGAGTTAACGGAGGAAACACTTGCTAAACTTTCGTTTGATATACCTTTGATTTGGCACGAGCCCAATTAGAGATCATTCAAGTGATTTTTACTTTTGTATGGAGAAAACATCAGAATCTAAGAAGAAAAACAAATGTAAGATACGCACAGTGCCGTGTTAAACCGAAATCCCCATGCATGCCAGTTTTCATTAAATTTCCACTGTGTAAGAAAGGAAGTATTGATATGCTGCATATGAAAGCGACTCCAACGGTGAAGATTTTGAAATTGAAGATGAATCCGTACGTAAGGAATTCGAGCCGAACAAGCAAAATGATTTGATACGAGATTTGAGAAATTCCAAAAAGCTTCAGAGCTCGTAACATCACGACTCAATGAGAAGAACTTCCTTAAAATGGGAGCTAGGGTATCCTATTTTCGAGCAGAAAATAGGGAATTTCTGCAATACTTTCAAAGTGATGGTGGATTTGTATTATGCCAGTTTGTGAGTTGTTTAATGCAAGCATGAGGTATTTGAAACTTTAACGCAGTTGATTGGCGACCGTATATAGATAGCTCAAAGCGGAGCTCGGAGTATGTTCTCCGCCTCTACAATAAAAAATTAATTGGTTTGGTTACAATTGGCCCGTCAATTTGTTTGCGTGAAGAATATGACGATATGAATAAAACATTGACCTATTGCAACATCACGTGCACCAGTGGATCATTTGTGTTGACCTTAAAATTGTCTACAAGCAACAACCATGACTTAATTAGGTAAATTTCTGTACGACCAGCATCAAGGTAAAGATCGTATAGGCTGTGGCTACATTGCAAGACAACACAAGAAGAAAGCGGTAATGCAACAAATTAAGAGACCACAACCAAAGTAAGGTTAAGACTACGGTCGGGTGCAGCAATTAAGAGCGGTACGGCTGTGAACTAACAGCCGTACTAAATAACTAAATGCCACGAAGCTAGAAGCCTACACTGTTCCTCCGAAATATGGCCGTTAACAAATCTACGGATATGCAAAACTTGAGTTATTTTTTTCGAATAGGCAAGACTACTGCATACAGCTTCTCAGAACAATACAACCGTCATTACGGTATAGGACCTTCGGGATCGATACGGTCAAGGTATGGCAACCGTACTACTTCACACGATTGCGCTACGGACGTTAAAATAGGGAAGTCGAACTGAGATTAGAGACAATTGATGTCGAAGCAGTTCATTCAATTCTCCGATTAAGAATTATGAGTGTTGTTTCCATACGGATAAATGTCAAGTTCTGAATTTACTTGCATATTCTATTTCTCTAACAGTGATTTTATTCGCTTCTAGATGTGCTTTGATTTTCGCCAGAACATTACTGCAATACTTTCAAAGTGATGGTAGATTTTGCATTTGAAATGAAAAATTTAATTCATTTTAACCCTCATGAAGTAATTTTGCCATGATAAATTCCTAGATCGCTCTAAACTAAATGCTATATAGTGAAAGCCTCGAGCCATCAATATATCGCTTCCGTATTGATGTAACGAAAACCAATGGTAGTAAGAAAAATTCCAAGTAAGAAAGAAGTAAAGTAATATGCAATAAACTAAACCGATTTTATTCAGGTTATATATTCAACATTGGCCCATAGGGGCTAGAGACAATTCCAAATGTAAAGGAAAGTAAAAACATACTTTCATACACAATGAACAAAATGAATTTCATACAAGTAATATTCAATGTTGGCCGGCCGCCTTTAACCCGCCTTTGATTCGCAACAGAGGAGGCGGGATAAGTCAAAGGTACTTACACGCACCACTGAATTATGAGATGAGACGGTATCCGAGATACCACGCCTCGGCAATGACATTTGCGTAGCATTTGCGGCGCAGCTATCGCACTTGTGTGTCATGATACAAATCTTATGAGCACCGCTGCTGTATGATGTGGTAATTGATTCATATTAATTATTTCGGTTCAAGGTCTTGGTTATTTAATTTTAAAAGATTTGATTATTTTTTTATCTCCCTCGCCCAGTTAGAATGAAAAAACATTCATAGCCATCTATATAAAAAATGCGATTTTTTTTCTTGTATTTGTTCAGAATAGGCAATGTTGTTTATGAATAATCAGGGCATTTTTCTTGAAATCAGATGAATGAATTCAAAATCAACGGAATCATGGCATTGAAATTAGAAGCTTCGGAAAATTAAAAAAATTATTTGACATAAACTTTTGTTTGTCTGAGAGACAAACAGGAATAATTGATTCATGCATCTTATAATGAAGAAAATTTTTTCTTAAATCGAGAGATAAAGAATGCATTATTTATTTAGCCAGGCGAATTGAACATGTTGCATTTAAAAATTTCATAAGAATTCAGTAAAATAAGAAGAAAAATCAATCAAATAAAATTCATACACATGTGTCATATGTAGTTCTATTACACGCAGACAGAGAGCATCGACCGCAGTGAAATTATTTCAAATATTTTAACTAATACAAGACACAATAAAATATTACAAAATTAATGCAGCACCGGTCACTATCAAACGATATTGAATTAAAATGAAGATATATAGATATCGAAAATATAGATATCGACTTAAATAGTAATTTATACAGTTAGAAATGAAGAGAAATAACTAAAGATGGCGAAATTATTGCAGCATCTGTGATCAAATTATATAAAAATCGAGAAAACATAAGCGCAGTGCAGCAGCTAAAGCACACACCTAATTCATCGAGCCCGGAGATCTGCATTTAATAGGCGCCATTAGAAGCGTGTAGCCAGAGCCATTATGATATTTCCAACGGAGTTTCCATCTGTTAAGGCCAGCGAGGCCTGCCAGTCTCTTCTTTTCATTTGCGTGGGGCCTCTCGTTAATATTTTTGTCCTAGAAGAGACTACAGGATCTATGATACATTTAAGCGCTTTAATTAAATCGGCAGCTCGCAAAAGAATCCTAATGGCCATCGTTGCACTACACGAAATGGAAGAATGTCTCACAGCCTCGCGCTGCGTATGTGGTGGCGTTGGCTGAGGTTGCGGACGCGCGTATATACGAAGAACGCCGGAGCAACACTGGGTGGTTATGATACAAACGCAGGCAAATGTTCTTAAAATTAACGCATTCAAGAAACGGCAGATCTTAATTAAGGAGCTGAAAGGCGACGATGCTACGAGTCTCGAATAAATAACGTTAATTTTGCCAACTGAGATGATGATGAATAAAAACTTTAAAAACAGTACCTACCAAAAATTTGCGAAGTCTATCACCACATACATTCCAGCAGTACGTCAGCTAACACATGAGATAGTGAAACCACGAAAAACTATTTTGCAAATTAATTTTTCATTGTTCATAATTAACATTTCCAACAAGTAGTCGGCGCTGGTGAATTACACCTTCACCATTCATATAACCTTTTCTTAGACCATCTCCACACACTGCATCTCCCGCAAGAAATTGCTAAACAATCTACAATCTAACTTGCAGTCCCTGAGTCAATCAAAAATGTAAAATGTTAATTGTTTTCAACTATTTCTTCACGAGATACGTTCACATTATTTCACAACCATGGGGCAAACCATGTGCACTGAAGGAATTATCATTCCCTGTAATTTCGTGCAAGAGATCGGGCCAGAGGAATTGAAAAAAATGAAGCCCAGGCCAGAAACTTGAGAAGGAATAATGACAGACGACGTGCGTGGTAACGATGTGGGTTACTTTTGCTATCATTTCAATCCAAAATGTCCCAAAGTCATAAAAAATCGTTTAACAAATAATATTGAAAGTTACTCATTTCAGGTTGAATCAATCGAACACATGTGACTTATGACGCTTCATCGACAAAATGAATCAGCCTAATAACACGCCTACTGTTTAATTCTTCACTATTTACCCACGATAAATCGACTCTTCGAAAATTTCACTTCATTATTTTCACTTTTGAAAGCGGATTTATTATCAGTAAACATTCGCCAGCAAGTCGAGAAGCCAGAACAGAAAAGCCTCAATGTGAGTACCGGCAATGAATGCGTGTTGCCAGGTTCTTAAACTAACCCGTGGCCAGTTTATGCCGACACAACAAGGAACAATTAAAAGAAAAAGTCTTCGTAATTAGAAGAGAAGCTCTAAATTCAAACCCGTATTATATTTCTGAATGTTAATGAGCCCTGAGGGCTCGAGTTTCGCTTTCCTCCGAAAAATAAAAGCTTTGAATAACGGAACATCAACATAAAAAAAAAAGAGTCAAAACTTGGGCGCTTCATTCCACTTCCCTGCCATGATAAATGGGCAAGCTGATGTTCTGTATAAACATTAAGCGATGTTAATGTTAGAGTGTGAACAGGAATATTCTGGATAATTCATATACGAGATGTGTGATGCATATTGATGTATTTACATCACAATATGTATTGACATATTGTGATGTATAACTCATTAGCAATCATTAACAAATGCATTGGTTGCAATAAAACAATACTAAATCACAATTAAGCAATTCCAAGTACAATTAATAATTAATTAAGTTAAAATCATCTATGAAACTTTTATTCCGTGCTTTAAAATTGACTCAGCATATTGCATGCAGGGACTCGCATGAAAACAACACTTGCGTATGGTGATCCTTTATAGTTAACGTAAAATATTCATTAGAAACTAACAAATCTTTTACGTCGCACCCTAAAAATTTTTTTAGATTTTATTCTAACTTAGAACCATTAGCGCGTTCAATAGATTTGTCGGGCGGCAGTTTGCAGAAGCTAGTAGTTATTAAACTGTAATTATTTTTAATAAGAAACGCCTGACAAGTGTTAATCCAAGGACATAGCGGCGAAATTTACTTGAAGCAATAAAATTAATTTAAATTGAAGCATTCAACCACTCACGGCCTCTGATTTCTTTTACTTTCAACTCCTTGATTTTCTTTTGGAAATATTTTATTTCCGATGCGAAAACAGCACATTAACTGGGGTAGCATGACACCAAACTTTCACTAAATATAGTGAGGTCGTTACTAAAGCCGTTATACTACATTAATAAATAGTGAAGTCGTTATAAGTAGTATATACGTGGTGACATGGTCATTCGTATTGAAAACGTTCGTGGTGTCAAGTAGTTGTGGCTTTGTCATTCACTAGGAATAGGTTACTAAATAGTGAGATGTCGAGTAGGGTTGGCTCTGCAATACATTATGAATAATTTTACTTGTGATAGAACCATTAACGTAGAATTGGGATGTTATTAAAAAGAATATTATGAGAACACAATAGATACTTTTCGTGATTTTACAATACTTACTCTTCTTACTGATTGTTAGATCATTTAATAAACCTCCTCTATGAAGGTTATAAAAATCATGACTCGTGTAAGGTAACACCGAAAAAAATGAATAAATAATAATTACCAGCTCTCAGTACGACTTCTGCGCTGAATGTCTGGCAATAATGAAGCTTCGAAGCGAAGCTTCATGAGCTCAGAAGTGAATAACATCGGGATTTTGCAATCATGAGCAGACTCTAGCTCGTCCAATATGCTAATTAAAGACAAAATTAGCTCCATTAAATATACTGATAGAGTTACTTTATTGCTAATCGCTAATTCGTTTACCATCGGAAGCTGTTAATTAAGGGCGAGTAGAGCCTGACTAGCGCCCTGGGTGGGGGTAATGGGGAGTGCGGGGTGAAGGTGGGGAAGGTGATGGGGGTTGGGGTGATAATTGGGATGAGATGGTGATGGAGTAAAAGATGTGATGAGGGTTGAGGATCTGATGTGATGAAGTTAGTGACGGGTGGAGGGAGTGCTGGAAGTGGTGATGCATGATGTGAAGAAAAAGGTGAGGGAAGAAATGAGGGTAATTAATGTTGGGGTGATGATGGGAGTTGAAAAGGTGATGCGGTGTGCAGATAAGAATGAGGATAGAAGCAGTGATGACTGTGGATAAGATAATAGAGTGAAGGAAATGGTTTTTGCTTATCTCAATGGGAGACCGACAACACCACTTTAAACAGAGGTTTTTATATGCAGACTCATAATTAGACTATAGGTATCTTTACCACACAAGAAATTAAATTGTTTGAAAGCGTCGTGGCAAAGAGACATGCCATCGCAATGGAAGAAGCTGAACTATATAATAGTTAGCAACACGGTTCCCAGTGTGATGAAAACGTTTCCCCAAAAATTTTCACTAGATATTCAGGATTGTGTTCAATGATCTTCCTTCAGTAGTGAAGAAGGAGAGTGTAGAATACAGTAATCGAACAACAATGTTCAGTCGCCGCGAGAAGGAACATTTTCCGTGGTGGGATCGAGGCTGTTTGAAGCCTTTATCGATGGTCTGCCTTGCTACAATCAAAGGCAGTGCTTGCTGACTGCTGAGGCATGTTCTGCGCAACTTCACATTTTGCTAAATGTTCTTTTCCATGGCTAAGCACACCTGAGGCATATAGTAGCCTATGACGTAAAGGGCTTGAAGCCATAGCACCGTATTTTCACAGTCTCCATTTAACCCTCTACCGCCGTATGTCACTCTCCGGGAACGTAACTTTCAACTTAAATTATACGTAAACTATTGAGTGTAGCAACCTGAGGACGTTTGTACGCAACAGAGAACATTTTAAAATAACTTTCAACTTAAATTATACGTAAACTATTGAGTGTAGCAACCTGAGGACGTTTGTACGTTACAGAAAATATTTTAAAGTTGTCGTACGTGGCGGCAACCATCAGTGCAAATCGTTTTGAGCTCACTAGAACGTATCCTTTTTAGGAAGTAGGCGCGTGACAATATTGCTCCGGTTACTCATGTCAGGCGGTAGAAGATTAAGCATGCTCAATCAAGAAAATAATGATCATACTACATCTTGCCTAGACTACTCACGTTGCCCCAACTATCAAGCAAAACAAACTTGAGCAGACCTAACCTCATTGGCTTTGGCAAGGTAAGTTGGGGCAAAACATCAGGTATAGCCAGTCATTGGCTGCAGTATAGGGGTACAAGTCGTGACAGAGTGAGTGGTTTAGGCCAGAAGAGGCTAGGCCGGTGCAGGCAAGGCGAGACAGGATGCAGAACTGCCTTCTTATATGAGTGTGCATGCTTAAACATTGGCTGGACACTCACGGTGCTAGTATAAGCTTCATGCAATACGTCAACGTTGGACTTAATCGTCAACCGTAGTCTCTTCTTTTAGCTCCGTGGCTCTGTGGTTATTGCATGTTATGGCTTGGGTCATCATATTACTTCATTTTAATATATAGGGATTTAAAGTAAAATTAATACAACTATTATGGAACATGACATATTGTTCCGTTAAGGCTTGGTTCACACCATACTGCTAAGTATATGCCAGGTATATTCACATGTTAGTTAATTTACGGCTGTCTTCACTTCAGTTCCTTTCGTATCACGTGCCATGACAGTCATGCAGAATGACCAACTGATATACTTACATACCATATTATAAAAATCCCGCGTGTTGAGATGGTTTCTGGGATGGATATTTTTTATCTAGCTAAATTTGTTAAAATCTGGTGTGTTGAGCGGCAGTCTGCATGTATAATTGGCAAAAAAGAAAATAGTTGGCAACGATGCAGTCACGTCCCGGTCTAAGATATACTCGCACGGCTAGTGTGAATGCTTCAATAGAAATGCATCAAAGTTTATTGCACTATATAGACCGTGGCTATATATTGCTCACGTTCGAACTCTGGTACGGCGCTTAGACATCGTGGAGGCCTTAATTGTTAGGTACAGTCGCATGACGTGTGCCGGATCGCCTTCCCGTTCGGTGGTGAAATTTTGTTGTTGTTGTTGTTGCGGTGCCACTAGGAAAGAAAGGAAGATAACAAGAGTGGCCAGAAATAGGAAGAAGAAATTAAAAAGATTATTATTATAATAAGAAAATATTGAAATATTCGAAGCCGAGCTGCAATTGTCTGCAGCGGCCGCACCGCGGCACCCACCAAGCGCGATGACGGCAGTGAAAGGCGGTTTCACAGCAATGACGGCTCCAATTACACGGCGACGTTGGCATAAATTTTTATCTAGTTATGAAAGGACCGCCAGGAACCTGTTCTACGTGTGGTGAAGGGCAATGATGTATGGTGAAAACGTGGTTCATGCGTGGAGATATGTGGTGATGTATGGTGTAGATGCTTGGTGAAGAGGAGGGATATGCGATGGAGGATATAGATGTGTGGTTGGGAAAAGAGATGTCTGGAATAAATTGGAGTTACTCGGTAACACATCTCTACACCGAGGGCGGGGTAGAGATGTGTTACAGAGGGCGGGTAGAGATGTGTTACCGAGGGCGGGGTAGAGATGTGTTACCGAGGACGGTCGTGGGATGTGTTACCGAGGTAAGTGTAGAGATGTGTTACCGAGGGCGGTGTAGAGATGTGTTACCGAGGGCGGGGTAGAGATGTATGACAGAGGGCGGTGTAGAGATGTGTTACCGAGGACGGTGTTGGGATGTGTTACCGAGGTAAGTGTAGAGATGTGTTACCGAGGGCGGTGTAGAGATGTGTTACAGAGGGCGGGGTAGAGATGTGTTACCGAGGAGGTGTAGAGATGTGTTACCGAGGGCGGTGTAGAGATGTGTTACCGAGGGAGGTGTAGAGATGTGTTACCGAGGGCGGTGTAGAGATGTGTTACAGAGGGAGGTGTAGAGATGTGTTACCGAGGGCGGTGTAGAGATGTGTTACAGAGGGCGGTGTAGAGATGTGTTACAGAGCGCGGTGTAGAGATGTGTTACAGAGCGCGGTGTATAGATGTGTTACAGAGGGCGGGGTAGAGATGTGTTACAGAAGGCGGTGTATAGATGTGTGTTAAGTTGAGGACAAACATCGAGGGTAGGCAGGAGGGAGGGCAAGGCAGGATAAGACCAGGGCAGAGATTGGCCATTAGTTCAGGTAACGAGGTTTGCAGAGTCGAGAGCCTGTAACTCGCGTACTGTGACCACCACAACACAGACGCCAACAAAACACCTAAGTTTGTCTTTTAACTTTACATGATCAGAGCCAATACTTTACAGATGTAACGATTAATGATCAATAAAATAATTAGTTCAAGCTGTAACTCGTTTACTGTGACCACCACAACACAGACGCCAACAAAACACCTAAGCTGGGCTCATAACTTTACATGAACAGAGCCAATACTTCACAGATGTAACGATTAATTGTCAATAAAATAATTAGTTCAAGCTGTAACTCGTTTACTGTGACCACCACAACACAGACGCCAATAAAACACCTAAGCTGTGCTCATAACTTTACATGAACAGCGCCAATACTTCACAGATGTAACGATTAATTATATATTATCAACTAAAATAATTAGTTAAACTTTCTTGCATAAAACAAAGAAGCGTGCCTAAACAATAACATGCACCTGTTGTAATATTGATTCATTAACAACTATATGTCACAATGCAGTCAGGAAAGCCAAAAATAATTCATTATTCTCGTCTATAGTTCAGGAATGCAAGATACTTGGTCAACAAAAAGTAAAATATCATAATCAATGGACAATCACATGCCCTCAACGAGAAAAGAGACATTCAAATGTAATAATTATGATAACAAAATTATATGTTTGCGAGATGCAAACAATTCGCTCCTTAATATTCCTGCAAACCAGCAAATGATGAAGTAATTAAGATTATTTTACCACAAAATGTATACCTAAAACGGCAGAGTAGGTTTCAAAATGGAAAATAGTCTAAGGCCACGAGTTCACAATGAATTTTTTTAATGTTCCATTTGCGTAATTAATAGTTGGGTTTCCGAGATTATCCGTAGAGTTTTGTAGAGAATTTGGCAGCGATTGATGCTCTGTATAGCCATACTGATATTTAAATAATCGAAGCTCTTGGGCAACAAAGAGCTTCTTATGATTACGGAGTGGAATTGAATTGGAGAAAATAAAAAGTATAACCAGCAACCGTGTTTACTTGAAAACAACAACAACAACAACAAAATCCCTTTGAAGAAAACACTGACCAATGAAAACCACTGAATTCACGGCATGGGAAACTTTAAATTGCCTTAAATTCCGCTACGTTATTCATTCCTGCATCCTAAATATCTAGAGCATTTTTCAACGCTAGAACTCTTTTTAAGAACAATTTGTTACGAAGAAGTGACCCATGACATACAGTTCATCCCGACTACTATAGAGATATTAAGCGCGGCGTTGCCCCGAATAATAGGTCTTATCAGTTTGCATTTGTTGAATAGAGGCAATCAGAAGCAAAACAGCCTGTGATAATCTCTTCATTTGTAACAACTTGTGTCACGGTTTAATTTTCTAGGCCTATCATTAGAGTGGGAGGCGAGGCTCAAGCGGGTCAGGAAAGAGGCCTACGGTCTCACAATGGCAGGACAGATTTTTTGTAACGATGCAAACACGCAGCGGTGGATTTGACCCCCGCCTTAACAGGTATTATTTAAATTAACTGTATTATTTATGTCCTATTATTATTAGATTATCTGTATTATTAAAGTACTATGAAGTTATTTAAGTGACAAACAGTCTAGCAATCATTCTTAAAATGCAAAACATGGACCCAAATCTACACATTGAATTTTTTCTTCACGCCAATATTAAGCGACAGTTAGTAGCGCTTTCAACCAACTGCATTTCTTTAAATGTAATAAGCGACGAATATTGAACTTCATTGCCTCATCAGAGCTTCATAACTAAGTATAAATCAACAAATCAAGGCATTGAGGCTCTCACAGTGACGGCCATGGGCTCTCTAATAGAGAGCTAATGATGTCTCAGTTTAGCTGAGCCGACGCCTGCAGGATATACGCAGGGCGCTGCTGCCTAACGCGATTAGAACTATTTTAATATTGTAATTACGTCTTGAATCGAAGGAATATTGCAAAGGCCGGTCAGGTAGAGCCTCCATCTATGGCCTGAAATTGGAGCATTGTTCGCAAGTGTCTCGGATTCAATACATTCCGTCATAGCGGATTAGAAGACGGTGCTCCGGGGTGGGGATTGCAGGAGGCGCGGGATAGGGTTTGCAGGAACCGGGGAGGATGGTGGGAGGAGGAGCGGGGGAAGAAAAGATGAGAAGGTGTGGAGAGGGAGAGATAAGTAAGCATCGATGAGGGAGAAGAGGCAGTGAAGAAAGAGAAGTAGGGAGATGTATGGAGGCCAGGTGAAAACAAAATATGTAATTTAGGGACTAGGATGTGAGACCTTTTGATCGAGTTCTTATGATGAGTTCGGGACTTCCTAGTCCCCGGTCACGCTGATGCGCCGCCTTCGTCGTCCTCCGTCTCCGAGTCGTCGCTATATAGGCTGGTCACCACGCCCTCGGGTCCCGGATGTAACGTTGGACGTGAGAGTGGCACGGAGATGAGAAAGCAGAGAAGATGATAGGATAACTGTGTGGGAAGGAAGGCGAGGAGCGAAGTAAGGGTGGCAAATGATTGGGAAATTGGAAAGTGCTTGGGTTGAGGGAAAGAGTTGATAAATAGAAGAAGAATAGGACTAAAAATTGATGAATATTAGGATAAACGAGAAGTGTAGGTCAAGTTTGTTAAATATAGTAGAAAGGGGAAGCAAAGATTTAGTTTGAATTGAATAAATGTAGGAAGTTAGGACACATGGAAGATTGGTTAAAGTTTGATAGACTTAGGACTAATAATAAGTTTTCATGTAAATAACCAATAAAAAAAATCTGTTATAAATAAACATATAACGGAGATATGTGAAAACATTTATGAACGATGTGGACAGACGAATGATTGTAATAAGAAAGAAAATAAATAGAATAAAAAACAGTGCAAAATACCAACTTCGTAATTATATTTATAAAACAAATAATTAAATGAAAGTTTAAAATAATGGGAAGAGATAAAATTAACAATTTTTACGATTAAATCAGGATGTGTGTAAAAAATAAATGTAATGTTCTCTTAAATAAATAACGCCGCGCCTTACAATTAAATTATATTATGCGACATTAGTGAATCGCTTATAAATTATAAATGAATTTTATGCAATGAATTTCAATCTTAAAAGATGCGCGTTTAAAATTAATAATGTCGGAAAATTTTGGTTTTAGGTACAACATGACTGATCACAATCACAATTTATATTGAATGAAAAAAAAAATAAAATTTTTCGTTAAAACAAGTTTGCGCGCATGAGAGATCGTCACCACATAAGCCTATATGTATAATCACTCTTCCTCAATGACATCAAATAGATGATACAGAAATTTGAATGACAGACATTCAAAAATGTGGAAATATTTTCGTCGACAATGTGTTTTTACTAGCAATAGGGATCGAATTGATTATGTGGAATTCAACAAAGAGACAGTCAGATAGGCAATAATTCTACAAATTCGCCAGATTGCAAGTTAATTTCGTGCACTCGGGGACTACGATAATTTTTGTCCAGCGCTGCAATAAAAGCCACAGTCATACAATCATACATCCTGGAATTTTAGGTAGCAGGCCTCCCATAAAAAGGAACTTAACAATGGCAGCAAAAGTTTAAACTCAATCAGTGCACGTGGAATCAAATATGTCAGATCAAAGCTTTCTCTTCATTTTTCGATAATTCGGCGCAAACGCCACAATGCGAAGCACTATATTTGAAGCTGTGGCAGAATGCGACAAGCCGATCGTTAAAACAGCCTCACAGTAACTACTTTTTAGGTCATCGAAAAACAGGCCTCGTTTACCTTTGATCAAAAGTATATTGCTGCATTCGGCCTAATAAACAATGCAAGAATTGAACAAAAAAATTATGACGAGGATCACTATTTTCCATTTTTTATCTAAGGTATGATATACTGATATCTTGTAAATTATGAAACAAGCTAAATTGTTACACGCTTGATTGATCTAAAAATAATGAATGAAAAATCATCTTGCGTGTTAATCTTTGATCAGACTTGTATAATATTAATACATTCTTTAGATACCAGAGAAGTATGAAATAAATATTGTAATCTGCAGAGTGCATAATATTTCGTAACAAAAAAAACATTATTGAAAAGTAAAAGAAAACAAGCAAGTTTCTAGAAATTTTATACGAGAAACACATGAAGCCAGTCTGAAGAACAAGGCTGAAATTGCGCCCATGCCATTGCCCACACCCTCGCCCATACCCTCGCCCACACCCTCGCCCATACCCTCTCCCACACCCTCGCCCATACCCTCGCCCATACCCTCGCCCATACCCTCGCCCATACCCTCGCCCATACCCTCACTCACACCCTCGCCCAACCCTCGCCCATACCCTCGCCCATACCCTCTCCCACACCCTCGCCCATACCCTCGCTCATACCCTCACCCACACCCTCGCCCAACCCTCGCCCATACCCTCGCCCATACCCTTGCCCATACCCTCGCCCATACCCTCGCCCATACCCTCGCCCATACCCTCGCCAATACCCTCGTCCATACCCTCGTCCATAGCCTCGTCCATACCCTCGTCCATACCCTCGCCCATACCCTCGCCCATACCCTCGCCCGCCAATAGCTCATCGCACTTGCTACTGTAAGTAAGGCTGACGTATCTCAAGCTGCTATATTTCAGATGTAATATCAAGCAGCAATTTACCGCAGACGCAATCAAAATTTTTCAACAGCAGCCGTGATCGCACAATAGATTGCTGCATTAGCACCGATATTGCTGCATAGAGCACCACGATATCGCACGGTATGTTGGAATAGCTTATTAGGACGGCTCGTGAAACATCAAATATTGAGTTAAATTTGCATAACATGATCTGATATACTTGACCGGATTGGAGGTTTAAAGTTTGAATGTGGTATTTTGCAAGATTACCTCGTAATGTCATAAAAAAAATTTATTACTGCATTATACCAAACAGTTGTTAAGTGTCACGGCAAATGAAGGTAACGGTATGAGAAAATGATATCAAACCAAACCAGTCGACCCGATAGCAGTTAAAGACGTTCTTCAGTCATCCAAAACAGGAAAAACTGGGTAATTTTCAATTTAGATCAAAATTCCGAGTTTCTATAAAATTCTGACGAAAATAATTCGTTTACAAGAACGAAATTCATGAGAAGTGATTTTTAAGGTCTCACTCATTATTTTTAACGAAATAATGCACTGATTTTAACCATTACATTTTAAACTGACACTTGCAAATCATAGTCAAGTATTACTGCATCTTCAAAATAGCGGAGTGCTTTCTGGTATCGTGAATGCTAAATTAGAATCCACGAGCATCGATCGAAATTACCAATGGCTTGCAAAAACAATCTCTAGCATAAGCAGGTAAGCCAAAAGATTATATCGTTATCATCGCAAAATTTTGGACTGAGTCAACTATCATGAGCAAAATTTTGGAAAGTCAATTAGAATGCGCAAAATTTTGGACACAGTCAATTAGCATGAGCAAAATTTTGGACAGTCCATTAGCATGAGCAAAATTTTGGACACAGTCAAGTGGCATGAGCAAAATGTTGGACACAGTCAATTATCATGAGCAAAATTTTGGACACAGTCAATAAGCATGAGCAAAATTTTGGACACAGTCAATTAGCATGAGCAAAATTTTGGACACAGTCAAGTGGCATGAGCAAAATGTTGGACACAGTCAATTATCATGAGCAAAATTTTGGACACAGTCAATAAGCATGAGCAAAATTTTGGACACAGTCAATTAGCATGAGCAAAATTTTGGACAGTCAATTAGCATGAATGTGTGTTTGGGAGCTCGTACACGACCGTCATTTAGTAGGAAGTTGAATTGATGAAACAAGAACAAGGTTCTCTAACGACCACAGCGGTATGGCATAGTTTCAGGGCTCTTGCTTGTTACCCGCTCATATCTCTAACAAGTTGATCAAGGATGCCATGTTGCTTAAGACCTAACATGCTTTATTAGACCTCTTGCCTACATGTCCGTTTGGATCAAGACTAGACCCATTCAGGAAATTCTCGCGTCTCTGTACACAAACCTCAACCGGAACTATTCCGATTCCCGGTCTCAACTTTACGAAATAAGTGATGGTGTCGGGCAAGTGCCGGTTACGTTAAGATATGTAGCGTACGGAATACTAGTGCAGGTATATTTTAGAAAGCATGAACCAGGATTGACGAGGTTTTGCCGCAGTTTAGATTGTTTAACCATGTTTGCGAGTCGATCTTCACAGGTATAAACACTGCATCCAATTACTGCATTATTATGTCTAGAGGAGCCCTCCTGTTCATATCTCAGTCTTTGCATTTATGAAGTTCATTCAATTATTTTGAATGGCTGCCGAAGAGAAGACATTCACGCTGCCACCTCTGCCGCGCCCAGCTCAGCCCTGCAGCTCGTACAGGTTATTTATGAATGAAGTGTGGTTTTCGCACCATAGCATTTCAACAACTGATTAAATGCTACAAAATACCAAATTATAAGAAATGATTGTTAAGCAACTATTCATGTTTCTATTTATGCCAATGTTTTCCCAACGGGCAAATTCAGTTACTGCGCGTAATGTGGTTTTCGCACAATAGCATTTCAACAACTGATTAATTCCTATATAAATACCAAATTAAGAGAAATTATTATTAAGTAACTATCCATGTTTATATTGATGTCAATGTTTTCCCACCGAGTAAGTCCAGTTTATTGCGCGTAATGCATTAATTTCGATTTCTTATTGCGTTATAGCTTATGAACATGTGAGAAATATTTTTTTTCTCTATTATCGAAGAATATATTCAACTTTAAACTAGTCACCGCCTACATGAATAAACTTTTAAACATTTCTTGCATATATCCTGCAGACTCTATCCACTGATATTCTCTAGCCACGAATGGCAAAAATTAACTTACCCAACGTGAAGAATGTATGCATTGTCACTCAGAGTTCGAATGAAGTCCAAAAGACGTTTCATAAATAATTTTTAATAGGGGTGGAGTGCGAACGCGGACTGGCAACCGAACATATAAGCGAAAAAATGCAAACTCATTGCGGGGCATTTGAAAGGGCGATGACTCAGCAATTCTATCTTAGCACAATCTAACTAATGTATTTTAGATTATTGGAGGCGTAATGTGGCTCTAATCAAGTAAGACATCCGTCATTTGCATATGAAGCCTCCCTCCCGCTGCTGTTGTGTGCTGTTTCAACCGAAGAAAAATGTATACAGAAGTTTGTTCTTCAGTGGCAATGAAAATAAATTGAATTTTAGGTTTAAATTGGTAATGCATATACATATGATCACAGTGAATTTACAGAAATTCATTAGCTTCAGTGGTTAATCATAGTGAGATTGGCATAGAGATATCGAGTAGCATTTAATTTAAGATTAAGAGAACATGGAAAAAAACAAAATAAAGTTCCAAATGATTGCATACAAGTGCGTGGTATAACAGTAGTTGTCTCTATGTTCTAAGTATAAATGTGAAAAATGCAATAACTTGAATTACCTTTCCCTAACTGAAATAAAAAATAAAACTATTTAACAGAATAAACTAAACATTTCCTGTTATGTGATATCGTACGGCTAACAAATTCATTTCTATATGATATTGCGGTACCAGTCGAGTATAATAGAAAATTAGATATTTTTACTGAACGGTAAATAATCTCGGGGAAAATATTCGGTAGGAGAGGCACGCGCTGTCATAACGTTGATAATTGCGTATCTTCACTTTAATAAAAGCGCAGAAAAAAATAATTAATTTAACTATATTATGCTATAAATGAGGAGTTCTTAACATCGAAACGCGTCTCGAAGATCGGCGGTGTTTGAATTACCGAATACACTTTCTCCGTCCTTATAACACAGCACAGCAGGAAAGGCAAGAAGACACACGCACAGCACAGCACAGCATGGTCAAAACACAGTACAGCATGTTTGTTATGCGTATATACTTAGTAATTAGGTCGCTGAACGACTTTACAATATAAAGATATTTTCCTGTTAAGTTTCTCGTTGAAAAGGTAAAACATTCAACTGATAATACAGAAAGGAAAAGTTACAAAACTATGTATCTATCTATAAGAAGTGATCGATTGATAGTTAGTACATGATTATTGTACTCACAATTCCATTTGATTTACTGGCAAAGCTGGTGCGCACAATGTATGAATGATGGAGTGAAGGAAACAAATGTAAGTAATACCTGCGTTTTTCTCCGTAACTTTTAAGCAGTCGCACTAAGAAGGCAAAAAATAAACACAACAATGCAAAACAATTCTTATACACGCTGCAGAATAGCTATAGCAGCAACGTGCATCGTTCTTTAATTAAAACTCACCATTTGTTTCCATTAAAGTGACTGCGCGTGCGGCTTTCCGTAGAGTTTTTTCCACGAGTTCCAAAAATGCTCGCGTTTTGTTGGGCCAATCCACTAACTGCGCGTTTCTGGTGCAAAATAACATCTAATTTATGGGCACAATAAGCAAGATATTGCATTGTTTTCTATGGCAAACAAACAGAAACATAGGTCTACTACAATACCGCAAGCGAAGATACACATCACAGCTGCTACATGATAACAAACATTTTCAATGATTAACGCTGTATACTTTCATTATATGTTCTGAGCGAGCCGTTCATTGATTACGCGCCTTCTGACAAAAAAAAAAGAAGCTAAATTTTATAAAATCGGTTAATCTTTCCTTTACTTGCAACTTTTAAACCGACATATAAACATATACAACTTACTATTTAAACATATACAACTTACTTCATAGACAAGCGTTGACAAAAAAAAACTTACTACACAGACAACCGTGAGCAAAACAAATTTAATACACAGACATGCGTGAACAATGGCAAATTTACTATTTATACAAGCACAGAATTTCTCATCTGTGGCAAAATTTCAGCCAAAGGATAATTTTGGTTATATAGGATTATAGGACCTTCTAGATTTGACACGCAAGTTTCTGCATGATGACCAAGAAGAAAAGGCGACTTGAGGTAGAATTAAGGCTGAGTTTCTGGAAACGATTAACTAAACGGTTAACGCATCGAAATAAAACTTTCCCTTGCATTAAATGCATCCTCATAAAGTAGTGTGCCGAAAATATTTCAACCAAGATATGCATAGATGGATGCACTATAAAGAGCATTCACTGATTGGCCGGAGATTCTCTCATGAATAGCAATTCAAGTTAACGGCCAATCTTCAAAGTCTTCGTCACTTCATTTCAGCCATTATAGTTGGAATGAAAAAAACTTTCCAATGACGAGAGTAAAATAAATAAATAAAATAATAAATAATATTTATTCTTCTCTAGAGGCTTCTAGAGTGTATTTTAATTGGTATCTTGAACACTATAAACCTGATTCTTTCTGTCATTATTGATTAATACCTGCAATGAGTGTCATTGCAAGAAATTTAAACAATTGCAACAGCTAAAAAATGCTTTGCATTTCACCATTATAATTATCAATTTACACCACAATAATTTGAAATAAATAACCTAGCTGAATAAATTCATATTGTTATTACAAAATATGGAATTCAACACATTTCATGATAAATGTTACAAAACCAGTATTTGTGTTGTTATGAAGAGGCCTTTCATTGCAGTGTATAATTTTGTGTTCTGTATAATTTCTCGCGCTGCATTCAAAGCTTCGTTGTCCGTCATCGTTGGTAAACTGTCATCAAACTGTCCTCCTGAGACCCCAATTTGTTCTTTGAACTGGCAATTCCTATCGACCGTGGATTGCATCACCAAAAGTGGCTTCTACACTTAAGATGCATAGAAAACAATATTAATTGCTACCAAATGATCTACGATTTTCAACAAAAATTTGAATGCTGTTTAACATTAAATTATGTTTAATATTAAAGCTTACCAAAAAAAGTAAGTAAGGTGCAATTGAACGCTAATTTTATTCACAGATACGAGAAATTATATGATAAGTCAATCAGCTATGAACAATTACAGGAAAATTTTCGAATCCAAATGAGAATTTTCCGTATCCGAGCTTTACGAGTTAAATTTTTAATTGGTATTTTAACATACCAATTACATACCGTCAATGCTTCACAAGTATTACAAATTTTCAATAAATGGAAACCGAAACTCTAACTGTACAAAACTGTTCCTTGAGCTCCGTGATACTGTTCCTTAATTGAGGGGAATTTAGAGCACATGTAGAACACATATAGAACACATTTAGAACATGTATAAAACACATATAGAACACATTTAGAACACATAAAGACCACATATAGAACTCATATGGAACACACATAGAACACATTTAGAACACATATAGAACACATAAAGAACACATAGAACACCTCCTGCAAGCTCAGCAGGTAAATCACTTAGTCCAAGATAAGGAAATTAACCCATGCATGTATAAAATCGCTCGCTCAAAAAATGGGTATATATACACCACATCCAAATAATTTAATTGATGTCATTACCAAAATGCATAAGACAAAAAGGACGAAAATGTGATAGAACATAAAATAAAACAAATAAACTAGATGAAAAATTATTATTCTCATCAGGATTTGTTGCCAGCTAAAAAACATTACAGTTAATCTCAAAACTGATACAAGACTCGACGGAGAAAACGCATCCTTGATCTACGGATTGTAGCATTCGTATCTGACGTATTCATACCTTAGCCAGGACTCGGTTAATTCATCGTTTAAAAATTCACAATAATCCACCGCTCGTTCATTGTCAGCCTGCCTGTGGTTGACAGATTTCAGACCGACAAGATAGTTGTCGTCACTTTTGCCCTAACCAAATTATACTTGACCTGAATCTTTCTCGAAATAATCGTATCAGAAACGCATCGAGTCAACGAATAAATCAAATAAAAACTGTGTCTAGTATTCAATTTAAATTATCTTCACTTTCTTTTATTTCTTTGTTTAAGAAAAGTGATTACCCCAATGGCACGACAAAAGGGTCCACATTAAATTTACAAATAAAATATATGTATACATGCATATATTGGTACATATTTGATAATGCCCTGCGATAAAGCATACGATTCATAAGAACAGCTTAAACAGTATAAAATTGAATAAGTCTGGGCCCCCTTTATTTCTGTGAAGGTCTGAAGCTTTCTAACAAAATTTCTGCATGATTGAGATCGACATTCAAGCCAAGCACTTAAATAAGTTATTAAAATAGGCTTAGTTTCATGGACTTACTGTTCTTCATTCAAATTATTAAATAATTAAATGATTAATTAATTAATGTTCTCTGTTCTCTCCGTTTGAATTATTAATCAATTAATTAATTAATTAGTGTTCTCTGTTATCTCTATTCGAGTTATGCAGCGCCTGTGTCGCCGGCGAAGCTTCTTGCATTCACAAGGAAGCTTTTTATATATAGTTTATTTTCATGTCGTAATAATAATATTGTTTCATTCTAGTCCACCCCCTATGTGAATATAAAAAATAAAGAATGGAACAACAGATATTTTCGCACGCGCGATGACAAATGAATAAACCAGACCACGAGCGATTCTTTATCAAAGTCACGCGAGGCTAAATCTCGCAGACCATTTGTTAAGAATAGAAATGAATAACTTTGAGCCGGTGGTGCAAGAGGAAAGGGGGCGCCATGAGTGGGAAAACAGGAAATTTTCGGCTCCGTTTAGAGCGGTTTAACTCCATCCATTTCCGGGGAATGCTTAAGACAACGGCGATCTGTTATTAAAGTATTTTTGCGGAACCCAAGGGCGGCAGCGATCTATCTCGGGCTGTGAGGGAAGACAGGCCTACTTTCAGCGTCTAATGTAAACCTAAAATAGGGGCAAAATATGCCGCTGCCACCCCAGAGAAGTCTGCTTTATGAACGCTTTAAATCGTTTAGAATAAATGTTTAATCTGGACCCTGAGGTGTTTAATGGAGATGTTGGAACAAGGCGCCAATGAATACTGTAAATGTTGAATCTTCCGATGAAGGTGAAGAATTTAACGCGCCGTGATACATCGCCATGTTTGAGCGCCAGGATATAGCGTACCTTACTTGTCCACTCAACGGACTGAGACAAGGATGGCGGTATTTAATGAGATACTGAGCAGTGTTAATACTGAGGTGTTACTGAGCAGTGTTAATACTGTGGTGATACTGAGAAAAGGATGGCGGTATTNATACTGAGCAGTGTTAATACTGAGGTGTTACTGAGCAGTGTTAATACTGTGGTGATACTGAGACAAGGATGGCGGCATTTAATGAGATACTAAGTAGTGTTAATACTGTGGTGATACTGAGCCCGTCCCTTGATCAGTTACTCGGATTAAAAAAATAATTTGATTGAATAGTTTTATACAACAAAGCGTTGAAACGCAATTGAAGTGTGTTATGACGGCGTAAAATTCACAAATATTTGCAACGCTTTAATTGCTTTAAATTTAAAGCTGTGGCCATAAAAGTCTTCGGAGACAATAATGTTCCATTTACGTTAATGCTGGAACATCAAATTTTGGAATTGTCACGATCTCATCAACTGTAAAACTTCAACCAGAAAAAAAAATTGGAATGATTAAACACAATAAAGCTTTATATAATTCAGTAAAAGTCGCGCACCAAATGATTTAATTCCAAATATTTCAATTAGTTTTTATTATTAATTAGACTTTCAATAAGACTTTTATAGCGACGGTTATCATTTAGGAATGGCAGCAATTTTAACTATGTCCGCAGGCAGCGACAGTTTAAGATGTTAAATTCTTTTGAAGTCGCGATGTCACCGCTTAATAAGTTCACTGTTATAAACTCTGAGTAGTAACTTTAAAGAAGACAGGCGTACAACTTTTTGAAGAGATCCCTAAGGGGTGCGGCATTTCCATTTCTCCACTTAGCACAGTACTTCAGGTTGTACAGACGAAATTAGCCAGTCATATCTCGCATTAGGCTGGTAAAAAGACTAAAAATTACTATAACGATAGCTCTGTGAAAAGTTTCCCGAGATGAGGATGAACTGCCCATCCAACATGATCAAAGATTCGCCAGCCTAAATTTCTATGGATTTGTAGGCTTTCTCTACCAGAGGCCTACATTTGAGTCAAGTTGTTCAATCGATCCGTTGAGACCGTCTCAAGTTTGAGCAGAAATAATGAGCATGATTCGAATTATTACTTTTCATGCATTATTCTCTACTTGAAACTCGAACGATGTTTTTTGAATGTCTTCAGTGCTTCATGATTGGTAACAAAGTATGTGAATTACCGTCATATAAAATTTAAAGCGAAGGTTTAAGAAGACATTGTTTCATCTAACGATGACGTCACCATGAACAAATCCGCAATTAGCAGGCAATTAGAATTCGGCCAGAGATTCTTCAGAGATCTAGTGTTGAAACAATCGTTTATGACCCTAACAGAGATAAAGCGTCTCCATAACCACATGAAGGCAATTTATGTAAATCAAATACATGCGAAATTACAGGCCTTTTAGTTTGATTATCTTCATAATAAGAAAAGCGATGTATCAATTCCAACTATCTTTCAATATTTTTCGTAATTAAATGAAATGAATTAGTTTCGACAAAGCTCTTCCACACGTTGAAATTTTTCGAATGAGGTGAATAATTTTTAATCATTTGCGCATGATCAATTATTCTCTCAATTCTATAATCAAAATGGATTATTCTTTTACGGTGATTCAAAATGAATCAGATTCCACTACAATAGCTTTGGCAGCACTCGACTTGTGTTGAACTATAATGGATATAAAAATTTAGAAGGTATTCACGTATAAAAATTTAGATATTATTGAATAACGTATAAAATATTTAGAAGGTATTCACTAAGTTTTATATTAGGTGAAACGGTGCTGGATTAAATTTAATATTCTCACCTTGAGAAATAATTTTTTATTGTTTACAAAACATTTTAAATCAACTGAAATAAGTAAATAACAAAAAATAAAAAATTCGAGAGCGAAGAATTTGATTTCAAAAAATCTTCAAACTGGAGGGGTATGACAGAGAATTTCGACATGTTGCCTTTGAAGTGTAAAATCTCTTGTATGTCGGAGTGTTAACACGACCCCAGTGAATTACAGGCCAGTGCTAACGGGCTTATTTAATTAGATAAATGTTAACAAACAGACAAATTTGAATTAAATTATTAAAAGCTCTGTATAGTGTGCGACACAAAAGTTTTTGTCGTTATATAGACAACGAGTGATAATTGCCTAGCATACCGTACCTGAATGTGTGTGAGTTCGTAAATTTGTTCGACTTCCGTAAATTTGTTCGACTTCCGTGCGCCTCTATGCTGAACAGTGCGACGTGGCTGTATCTGAGAGTGATTTCAGGATACTCGGTTCCACTTCTGGCTGCTCGGATTTGAGAATTTTGGAGTCTCTACATATCTTCAAACGAAAACCATGTCTCAATAATGCGTTTAGCTCATATAATCTGGAAATAGTAAATCGCTAGGATTTTATATTCTTTTCGTACCCATAGGACTAAGTTGTTCATAACTAGTCCTGTTTATTTCGAAATAATGTTAGGTCTTGTTTAGGTTTTAAGTCTGTCTTTGAATTTTGACTTTTAAAGTTATTTTATTCATTTTTAGTTTACTCGAACTGATGATGGAGCTGGACTCCGAAACGTTTTCAATATCGATATGGTGAATTTTCTTGGCCTTTTCTTTGCTTTTAAATTCCTTTGTTCGACTTCCCATACTATATGCCCTGTTTGACTGGAAAAAGAAATTATAATTATTTTATAAATCATCACAGTGAAGATAGAAACATTCAGAACATTCCCCATTTGAGGTGTCTATAAAGGATCAAAGTTACGAATATTTATTCATTTTCCCGGCTGAAATAAGTAAAAATTCATTATCTCAATTCATGTTTTCAATAAGTACAAGAAGAGGGGAACTTCACAGATCAAAAATGCAAGGAAATCAGAGCTGCGACTCGACACGTAAATAAGAAAGAGGGTCAAATCTAACTTCGGTCTGGGGTAATTAGGCTCATCCTAGGGCTGATGGATATCATTATTAGCAGAGAAGCTAATGGAGAAAATCAGGTTTTATTCAAGCAGCCTTCAAGGCCTCTGACTTATGTGACGTTTCGAGGCCGACGCGCGTGAATCATTCAGAGATTTTTTAAAACTATGCAGAGGATTAACGTGATTCTCATTGATGATAATTATTGGATGATGTATTTATAGTTTATGATCAGGTATATAGAATTTCAAGAAGATAGAGGGAGTGGATTCTTAAAACTTCATGTTCCATACACAACAATATATATATAATTAACTAAAGCAGTCGTTATTTTACTGAAGAACGATGTGCATCGCTGTCGTAAATTGGAGAAGCAATAATAAAATTTATTGGTTCTAAATGTTTGTTTCCAGTTATTAAATTTATTATAAAATAATTGTCGGATAATCGTTCTGCAATTTTATTCATGTTTATGCCTCGCTGAGCGAGTTTTGTTGGAAGAATATGACGTATAAGGAGGAGAGGTTTTATATGTAAAAATGAAAGCGGTACAAGCAATATAATAGTTTTAATTTCTCGTCAGTTATTCTGGGCACGGTGAGTTAGAAAAGTCGTGCAAGAGAAGACAAGCTCACAAGTCTTTCAAACTCAGTCTTGCTCGGGGTTGAAGTCTTGCAAAAAAATCAAGTTCTCACAAAACTTTGTTAAATTCTTCAAAAAATATCCTAAAATAAAGAAGTTAGCATTCTCTTTCAAGGTAATTTTGAGAATGACAGAGGAGTAAGTAATTCATTAGGACGAAAAGAAGCAATAAAAAGTATCCCGCAAGACGAGTCTTGACAAGAAATTTAGCTAACCTGTCGACAAGTTCTGACCGAACTTTTAATTCGAGTGCCGCTCCTTAATTGTCTCTTACATAATTTTATAAGTTCCGAAGAACCGAAACTTCGCTTGGATTTAACTACTGAGCTGTGACAGGATTTTAATTCACTTCTCCAGTGTAGAGCTGCGGTTCTGAGAATGATGCCGGAAAATTTTCTGCTTAAAAATCTTGTGAAATAATTTGTTAGCCCGGTGATATGCGAGTAAATTAATGCATTCGAACTAAGCACAAAAATCTAACAGAATATGAATGAAATGACTTTCAAATCCACTTCTTTGTAGAGAATATAAATGTAAGGAAGAATGTTCTCCTATAGTATCAATGTTTTCATAACGAGCCATGCATGATAAGAAATTTATATCGTACGCAGCGTAGTGGAATTTGATCTTTAAAATAGTTCAATACTTCACAGAATGGCATTGGCTCTATATATAGTTAAATCGTATCACAGGCGAAAATTTTCAGTAAATGAAATGAATTTTATATTATTTAGTTCTTATGACAAGTTTAAGGAACCCATAATGACCAAATTTAAAAGAATAAACATATTTCCAAATCTTGTATCCTCGCAAGGGCAAACTACCGCCTCGACGAGCTACACGTGTAAGGTTAACATCTCGGAAGTGATGAAGGAAAGCAAAAACGTTGCTATAACATATTTTTATTGACTTAGAATTATGAAAAGTTCATATTTACATCGATAAATTATCTCAATATAAAGGTCAAGAATTTATTTTTACTCCCAATACCTTAGTAAATAAAATTTTATTTCACTCACTCTAATTACCGATGAAAATTGGCTCTTCTAGTCATACAGGACAGCGTTCAAGTGATGGTTTATTTGAAATCCTTAACGACGTCGTCTCAATCAAGAAAGTTAATTTAATGGGGCATAACATATACTGTACATGACTTGTGCAGAACGCGCGATCCACAACATCGAGCTCTGAAAGGTCACAAATATTTGTAAATGCGGTCTCGAAACTTCAAGAGGTCGTCGGGAAGAGCGACTCTTTTTATTTAATCCGTTGAATATACACTTATTAAAGGCTTTGGGTCTAATAAGAATCCCGACTTCCTTCACATTTATTAGAAAATCTGCAATTTTTCAATTTTTATTACTTCACGCAATATCCAAGAAAATATGCATCCTTTTGTAACGAAAAAAATAGGTGAAATTATAATGACTTGAGCGTAGACAAGAGAGCGTTTATAGCCGCTTTGAAGTCAGTCATTAGGAGACGACTGAGCAGCAACGGTGACTAAGACCATGTTGAGGTGATAAGCTCTTTAATATTATAATGACGGCATTTCTCAGGAAACGCCGAAAAAATTCACCCGAGATCACAAGAACGTTAGCAAGACGAGACACATCAGCTCGAATTATCAATACATATGTATAATGTGGTACAGATATGGGTTAGCTTATTGTTCCACGTATAGTTGTGATCGCGCATAAAGCGAAGTCATTCGCGCATCAGACAAATGTGTTAGTAGCTCCAAAAAAGCAATAAACATTTGTAAAGGAAAACATTGGCAGATAATAAACAATAAGTCGATCAAATACAATAAAAAAAACAAACAAGAAACACATACTCGACATAACACAAGTATATTAGACCTGATATGAAATGTAAAATTTGGCTGAGTTCCATTTTAAAGTTTTCTTAATAAATGTAAAAACTTCAATAAGAGCAATATAGCACCTAAATGAAAAGATATTTTGTCAAGTAAAAAAATAAATAAAACGTAGTCAAAGAAAAATTTAGCTCGTACAATGAGATCAGGAAGTTTGTCAGAACAATATTCAGATTATATTCTAATAATCCACTCGCATGCTGCATGCCTCAATAGGATTAAAACATAACAAGAGATTATATACGTCCACTGCGCTGCGAGGGTCTCGATACAATCAAGCGCTCATAATTCCTTCACTGGCCTCCATAAAAGTCATCAGAAAAAGGTGCGTATTAATGCGTAAATAATAAGTTCTCCTGATTGCCTACCTGGCTACAAAACAGCCACTCAAATGAATGTACAATCATCGTGAGGGTAATGAGAGAGAAAAAGATGAGATATGCGAGGAATAATTTTTGTTGTGAATGGCAATTTCTGCATCCATCATCAACTTGAAGGCAAAGCTATTGTATTTCAGCCTTCACAGACGTGATAGACGATGATGATTAGCACAGATGAAAATTAGATTGCCTGAATGAATAGGTAAGACCATAAGAAATTCTGAAAAAGAATCAGCTAAGACAGCTCAGAAACGGATTCATCGTCTCGAACTTGGGCGTTGGCGTCTAATAAAAATGAAGGCATCTCAAAGCAGAGTTCATGTATGGAGGACATGAATTTTTCTCACTGTAGCTGTCAAGAAACGATACCTTGCTGGACATGTGCCGTTGATCAATATTAAAAACATTGGTTGGAAGAACGTCGGCCGGACTCCGGCCAACGTTTGGCCACCTGTTTCACTGCTGAGTTTCTCAACATGGATCAATATTTGATGATGAGGGAGCCGCTGCGGTCTTCACATCGCGCTTAAAATGCTAGCAACTCACCCGAACACCTCCCTGAAGCGCAATCAATAATTTTCTATGAACTACAGTGCAAACTTAGGTCCCAATCAAATATAGAAGGCGCCAAGTGAACAATACGAAGCAGTGAATTCCAAATGCCTAAGACTTAGCCCAAGCTTTTTTTCCATGCATATCGGAAATGCTTTGCGGTTGAGACGAAATCGCAAGCTTGTTCCTAAATGACGGCCTGAATTATCGACTACCACAAGATCCAGACCAAGTCTTCCGATTATTGTTCAATATTTTTATACCTACACAGCAAAGAATTGGGTTTATCCGCATGCAATTGTTCGTGTTTCACCGCCAACTGTACTATTTATCGAACAAAATCTCAATGCAACGTGGAACATTTTAATCTAAATATTTACACAATGCAGGTAAACCGTAACCGATTCTTGAAATTAAATATGGGTGCGTGGAATACTTTCTACTGTAAGTATCAAGTGTCGGAGTGTTACAGGCCGCTTGTATGTTACGATTTGTCGATATCTCATTGTTCCATTTTTTTGTTACGCATATTGAAAACCGCATTATCAAGATCTTTTCAAAATTCCTACTTTAAATAATAATCGTGTATTAAAAATCAATTGGATAACATCAAATTTTTCTAGCGAACAGAAGAAAACCGGTTAAATGACGATTTCAGTGACGTTTTCGCACAACTTAGCTCATAATTTCCATCAAAAGTTTTGAAATTTTAACAAGGCCAACTGAAGTTGTGAAAACATGTCAATGGAATTAGAAGAACTTCGAGCCGAGCTTAAATTTCTGCTTCCGACCACAAATTGCATCCGCAATCAGTTGGAATACTTCCAGCCTCAACGATAACAAAAAATATAACTCAGTACTCACTGCAGTGAGTGACAGAGAGCGCATTTTCTCGTCGACGAAAGCTTGAGGCCACGGACAGACGGACGGACAGACGGACAGACAGACGGACGGACGGACATGGCGAGCACAATAGTGCATTTTTCCATAAATGAGAAAATGCGCTAAAAAGTACTATTGGTAGATATTCAGGTTCCCCACATGATTATTTTCTCATTAATCGTTTTGATACTTGCAGTCTTCAGATAGTTTTTGCACATGAAATCCTCACATGCTAATATAAACTTGAAGATGCAATGCAAATTTATAGAATAAACGATTAATGAAAATTGATAAACCTGATGATGGATGTAAATCAATAAGCTTGATGTTGAATGCTGATTAATAGATTTTGTGACTTGATGGAAGCGTGAACGATACAAGATACAGCATATACAATTTTAACATGAATTATGCAGAAAAATCTGCGAAGTGTTGTCTATCAACAATGGCTCGAGTTAACATATAAAGGTGATATTTTTCAATTTCTTAAGATTTCATTACGAGGACTAAGCAGGAATTGCTTTCTGACTTGTGACAGGCAAGTTAACATTGTACTAGGGAAATATGCACTATATTAGCCCCTTGTAAATTTTCTCCCTATAAAATAATACACTGTGCAGCTACAAAATTTGACTAAATTTTGATTTTTTTCTGTGTACTGAGGTGAATCAGTTTTGAAAGGTTGCTCTAAATAACCGGATGAATATATAGTTTATATTCAATTATGAGGTTAGCCCAATATTGCCAGTGGTGGAGCATCTTAAAGTTCCCAAATCCTGCCTATCATCTTGAATAACTAATATTAATATAATTATTAATCATTTGAAACTTAAGTACTGTAATTAAATAGAGGCCCGACACAAAAGTACATTCAGCATTGAACCGTCATTCTCGTTATGTTTTGGGGACTAAAGGAAACGTGAACTTTTTATACATGAATTCAATTTTCACTCGTTGAAATTGAAATTCCATTTTATTTTCTCTTCTCGTCTCATTTACATTTTCCAATGTCAGTACGTGGATTCCATCATTAAAATAAAATTCCGAGGTACTGTAAAATCCTGATACGATACATATTCACAAACACGTGAACACACAAATTGTGGCATGTATATCTTAAATTAATGATAAATGATGAAATTATATCAAACAAATGACTGAATTTTTTTAATGCCTTTCATTTGCTATCAATCTGTTTCCTGCCGTCAATTTGTAAATGGAAGAGAACCTGGGGAATCTGAAATGAAGTGAATTTTTGAAAAATGTTCAGAATTGAATCTGTAAATTGCGGTGAGGAGTTCGCGCAGATAAATTCACCGGAGAACAAATAATTCACGCGAAGAATCGCGCCCGCAGCACCGAAGGCCTAGCCAATTTCGGAGATAGACATCGATCGAAAATTATGCAAGTTTTGCGCGCCATACATCTCCATTGCATCGACATTTAATGTTTGCAGAGTAATAAGAGTGATGCATGCCGGCCGCTGCCGCTGCTGCAAGTTACTGCACGCGTCGTGGGCGCTGAACAAATTTGAGTTCTACGGGTAGGCTGTGCTGCAGTTAATTCCCTCAACTGACAGATAAAATGCAATGAATGCATAAATTGCAGTGAGATTGATGTGAATTACATGTAGGTAAATTTGCAGCGATATTACATTATTTTCGAACGCTGATATTAAATTATAATTATTCTAAGAAATGCCAACCTAATCTGCAATTCAAGATACTAAGAATCAGCTTTAAATTCATCTGAACACACAACAAGCAAAACTTCTTTCCTAAAACACAATGATAATACAATTTAGCGATATATTTAGTATTTTGGTCTAATATCGACATGATGAGTGATAATGAAATTATTATTTTGCTAAAAAAATGTTGAATATTGCGTAACACCTCAAACACTATTCTGTTACAAAAAATTTCCGATTAGCAAATTATAAGGTAGAGTTTCGCGTGTGCGAACACGAGAGATTTTAGCCGCGGCAAAATAAGTTCGAGTTATTTGAAGGGTCGAGGATTAAGTTTTCGATAGAATCTTTGTGTTTTAACAAGAGAACTAAAGAGACCGCTCGGCTTGGGATGTCCGCGCTGAACCGCAGTGTTTTTTGGCGAAGGTGAAACGCTTTACAAATATTGAAACTCTCGCTCTAACCGGGCCTTAATGGTCCAGGTCAAACAATAACAAAACGATATGTTCAATGAAAACATTCCTCATGCAGCAGCCACTTCAAATGCTTTATAGATTTTGTGCCAGCGCCAAAAATGTGCTCAAAGAATATGGCACCGCAAGATTTCACCACGAGCAGAACCTTCGAATGTTTTCTGACAGCGATGGAAAATTTCGTGCTCGCCGATGTTCTTCATAAGGAAGCGAATGATGTAAAAGATGTGTTGTATGTTGAATGTTTTTTCATCTTCTTGGATCTGTTTAACCATTTATTAAGTATATAGAGAATGTTTCTATGATGCGTTTTTTCTACTAACATTAATGATAAGTTGGCCTACAGTTTTTAGCGAATGATGTAAAAGATGTGTTGTATGTTGAATGTTTTTTCATCTTCTGGGATCTGTTCAACCATTTATTAAAGTATTTAGAGAATGTTTTTATGATGCGTTTTTTTTCTACTAACATTAATGATAAGTTGGCCTACAGTTTTTAACAAAAAGCGATTCGCTCTCAGGAATTGGAAAATTTCGTGTTCTTTACTTCCGTATTATGAAAACTAACAATTGTAATGGAAAGAAATGTCTCAAAAAATATAATTTATTACTCAGTGTGAAAGATGTGGATCTATAATCTGAATCAATGCGTATTCGAAAAGATCCGCCTTTTAGTTAAACTCAATAAATTCATCATTATTCGCCCCTAAATGAAAGCATTAGAAGTTGTTGCTTAGAATTTTCACGTCAATTAGCTCAGTATGATGGCATCATGTCGATATGAACCGGAGCTGTAACATTGATGTATAAGCACTGATAACTTTGTTGTACCAAAATCGTCATGAGCACTCATTGAGATAATGGTGTCTATGATCAGGTTAAAGTGTACAAACCTCATACAAATGTGGGTCTGTTACTGTATGGTAACAGATCCACAACTGATCCGTTACCATTGCCATGATAACAAATTTTTAGTAACAGTAAATGTTCCGTGGATGGTAACAGATTTCATACATCTGGAAATCACAAAAAAAAACTATTTCCAGGTCTTATACTCTCTTTTTGTATAAGATTAAACAAACAGCGCACTAGACAGTGCTGGTCCTAAGTAGCACGCGTCTCAAGCTCGAGAAACACGTGCAAAAATCTATTGCAATATTGCGTCTCGTGGAACACGTGCAATAATTTATCTATCTTAGCACAGGCTCGCGAAAAACGTGTAATAATCTATTGCAATATTTCGTCTCGTAAAACACGTGCAAGAATCTATTGCAATACTGTGTCTCGCGAACAACGTGCAATAATCTATTGCAATATTTCGTCTCGTGAAACACATGCATTAATCTATCTATCTATAGTAGCACAGGCTCGTGAAAAACATGCATTAATCTATTGCAATATTGCGTCTCGTAAAACACGTGCAATAATCTATCTATAGTAGCACAGGCTAATGAAACACATGCATTAATCTATTGTTGTTTGGCAGTCAATTGAACAGAGTTCATCATCAAGATGTCGGCGTATGATGAACGACCCAATAGTGCACTGCAAATATGACGCGTGTTCGGGTTTTTCTTGACGAGCCTTCATGATGCAAAGAAGCATGACCATCAAATGTTATTTATTATCAGCGAATATTTGGAAAAATTTTCATGAATACAGATTATGTTTGACCATAGAGCATTTACCGACAAACAAAGGTATATCACAGGTTCTAAATATAATCATAATGATGTACTGAAGAAATCAATATATGTATGTATTTTTCAAATGTATGTATTTTTTTTTTGCTTTACTTGATAGCTTTAAAATTCGTATTGACATATAAGTGTGGATTCAAGAAATTGTCAAACGTTCCATAATTTTGTATTACTCGTAATAGTCAATATTTATACGAAATGAAGTAAGGTGGCTCGAAAGGGCAGAAACTTATTAAGGCAAATAATTAAGTTTGACTATTTAGTCAAACTAATTAAACAACATAATATAATAATGTAATTGCATAGATGATGGACACCTTCCTAAAACCTAAAATCTGTCTCTAATATTTTATGTAATTACATATATACTTACTTATATGTACTTATATGTAATTCCGTAGTTATGATACGTATGAACTAATAATAAAAATTCATGCCAACAGTATGCCAAAAATTAATTCATACCAAAAAAGGCAGGTAATCGTTTTTTTTTCGATTCATCTCCTAGCCTGTTTTTTAATAATCGATAACAGTAATAATTGGAATGCAAGCATTTACAATATAAAACATAAAATTAACATAGATATAATAATATACAGCATGACATTAATAATAATAATAATAATAATAAAATAATAAAAATAATAATATTATTAACATATAATTGTTATAATAATAATAATATTAATAAATTTCTAAAGATACAGACAACAAACAATAAAACTAATCAAAACAAAGCTTAAGAAAGTCATCACAAGGACATGGCAGAGCGCTGTCGCTGCAGGCGCAACATCTCATTATGCAGTCAAATATAGCAGTTGGATTGCGCATAATGAATTACGTCGAGTTTTAGACGAGTTGAGTGCGACACAACACATATTAATTGTGTGAAGTGCAGGGGAAACGCCCGCGAGTCTCGGAGGAACACAAATGAGCTTAGTGATAATTATTAAAGCTGAATAAAGTTAATTCTCGGAGACGAGCGCCAGTTGTGGTGGTAAGAGTCTTGTGTTACTTATGCTTAATAAGCGACGGCATTGAATAAATGCGCACAACTTCGTTAAAGGGTAAAATGAGTGCGCTCTCGTCGAGACTATTAGAAATAAATTTGTGTAGGAAAATTAAGTGACAATTATTTCCTGGTCAAATGTTAATGGGTAATGTGGAATACGCACAATAAAAAGCCGTTATAAATTGCCTGAGGTTTCCAACATTTCAAATAAAAAAAATGAGACTCGAAAAACGGTCAAAAAAATTATTTTGCAGCTACTACTCTCTGCTGACGACACATGAACAAAATATCTGATACTGCTTAGTACAAAAATCATTAAGATGTGTCATTACTTAATGGTTGTCATTTTATCACGGATTAAAAGATGTGGTTTCAATCTTAATGACAACAAATATTTGTTTTTCATATTTTAGGTATACATATTTTACATACCAGTTTATGATATAAATTTGTTTTGAATATGAGTTTATCATACACTAGAAATATATACATAGTAGCAACCTATGCGATTTTATTTAATTAAATACGGATAGAAACTTCATTGCCGGGAAGATTTAAGAAACTTTATTGATAATTACTTTGATCACAGACCTCAATGATCATGAATAAAGCGTTAATAACATTTAACACGACCTGTTCTGAGCTCAATATGTCATATATGAATTTTGTTTCATTGAAGTGAATGCTGAGGTAAATTTCCATGGTAAATAATGACTAATAATTTATAAGCGCAGAATACACTTAATACAAACTTCGAACACGCATTCACTAATACGCCAGGCATTAGTTACCTGAACTTCGTACACTGTTCACAAATGTATGTGCTTATCACAACTGTACACAATAATGATGACTGGCATATCATCAGGCATATGCTTATATGTTCGACTTCTTCGTAAATACGAAGCCACGAACTTAATAGGATTTTATGCGGCATCTAAAAGCAAGCTAAAGCCAAAAGTTTTCTGGTAGCAATAAACCAGCGACAGAGGAATCAGTTTCTCTCATAATTTATGGGTAAGCAATCAGACAGAAAAATTGAACACTTGCTCATCAAGTGCGAGTAAAGAATGCGAGGGTTGGTGTGTAATTTTGCCAGATGGCAGAATAAGTCAATGCGAAGCGTTTCTGTTTTAGGCAATCATAGGCAACGAGCGCCACCAAGACTGCAGAGTGTTGTTAACTCTGACAAAATGAGCCTAATATTTCGTACGAATTTTAGTTGCTATTATGGAATGAACAAACTTGCAAAATTAGACTCCTGAATAGCTAAAGCTAGCAGATGTCAAAATTTCTCAACAATACAAGAAAAATAAATGCAGAATAAAATATTAAATTGATCTCCGATCATGAAATCGTATAAATTGAATTTATTCCTATTCAAATATTGACTATTAATTAACTGATGCTGCATCGTGTAATCGTAGCTAAGAATTTCCATGACGAACGGACGTCAAATTGTGCGTGAAGCATTGCAAAATCAAAATAATTGATACCCACTGTTGAAATCTATTGAATTAATTGAGATGGTGAGCCTCTGATGATGTTGAAGAAAACTAGGTACTGAAATCCAGGTTGGATGCGGTGCATCTAACCGAATAACAAGAGAAAATATTCGAATGGTTATATGTGTAAATAGTAATTAAAATTACCCAGGCAAGACGACATGGTTTACTAAAGAGCGTTCGTGCCGGTGAACATAAATATTCTATTTCATTTACGAATCATGTATTGCTGAAAAATAATACTTTCTCAATGATAGAAGGGTAATGATAGAACATAAAAACCTTACGAATATTGTTAAGAAATTAGATTTAATTTAATCATTAGATATCGATTCACATTACTAATTAGTTGCAACATTTACAAATAGCAAGAATTTTAATATGTAAGAACGAGAATTTTGTTGGTGCAAAGAACTATGATAAATGCAAAATTACGATGAATAATAATTAGACCAAAACTCGACACTATACATTAGAATGTGGACTCATTTAAATGATCAATACATCGATGCTCGCTACATCAATTGTGAAAATAATGTGCTGGGTGCTACTGGCAACGTTCACCTCAAGACGCAGAATAAAGCTTGTCTATTTATCGCTGATGGCAAATGAAAATTAGGTATTGAAGAGCACTGATGATATGCACGCTGATCAAGCGACCGTACATATGCTGTTCTCTCACGGTCAACGTCGGCACTTCCGACTCCTGGAAAATGAGCGTTAATTGGTATCAATGTTTCGTTAATTTGAACGATTATTGTTTTTCATACGCTAGTTTTGTACAAAGAAATTACGAAAACAGAAGTCGTCATTATACGCAATTAATTCGAAGAAGAAATAGGTCAAAAGTTCCACGAGTGTTATAAATCATTTATAAATGAGGTATGGTTGTCATTAGAATACCAAAGAAGGTTCATGTCAAGCTGGCATTCACGTGTCAATAAGTTTGCTGTCTAAGCAAAGTTAGGTGAATGTGGATACTGGCTTTCTAGAATATAACCCAATCGTTCATATAACTCTGGCATTCACATTCATGAACAGAATAACGAACAAATTTAACAACAGTGATGTTCAGTTAATATTTAAGTTGATATTTTAACTTGTATTTAACGGAACATCATTAGCGCCGAAAAGTCGTTAACCGTACAGCAAGATTTTCCGCAAGTGAAGAAAATGCTGCAAATTACTGGCAGCTCATTTCGGTCGTCTTACATATTCAAGGCATTGATTTTAATATGCGAAGTACATTTCTTATTGCAATGAAAATGATAGCGTGGCACGAATAAGAAATCATTTTAGGAAGCTACTCATACGGACAAGGGCAGCAGCCTTCAAAATTAGAAAATAATATGTAAGAAATTTATGGCTGGCTTATTTATCCTTCAATTTGCCCTATAACAAAAAATAGGGGAATTCAGAAAGGTTTCCACTAATCGCATTCTTAGAACCTTCTTCTCAATACAAAGAATGAAAAAAATTCACGACCGTTGTTTCAGATGAAAAACTGGCAAAAAAAAAACAGATAGAAGAAATTTTGTGAGCTTTGTGAAATTCATGGCCATAAAAAAATGGTGATTACTTGTACTAGGAAGTTGGGCTTAAAACGTGGCATCGAAATAATAATAATCCGCCTACTAAGAAAAACTCATTTTCTTTTGTATTCCTTAAAGATAATAAGTTTCTATGAGGAGTTTTCATTCATAAAAGAATGATAATATTTCAAAATTATTGCTATAATTTAAATAAGTTTTCGCTAAAATATGCTTTGATCCAGTTTCCATTATAGGAGAGAAATATTCTTTCGGGTCTCCCATAGGCAAATTGAAAAAAAATAAAACGCAGTCTGAAATTATTGAAGGTAGAAACTTATTTTTTAGAGAATTTACGGAATCAAATACTTTTTGATTTCGCATGAAAGATATCTAGTAGGAAATCAAATTGAAAGCATCTTGGTGATTAATTAGATTCGATCTCCGCTTAAGATTATTAATCGACGATCAATTACAATGGAAATATCTATAGGCAGTGCTTGGTTTTAGCTACGTCAGAAAATTGTTGATGTTCGTGCCTCAGGAACTCCCGTGAATTTCATAAATATGACCTCACTCCGCCCCACCAGAAGCTTGAATAAGTTTAAGGTAATTAATTAATTTAGTCTTGATATATACGCGCACGCATTTATGCATCGTCATGAGATGCCGTCAAGTTACGCAAAATTGCTTGGTTTGCGATGATGAGATTTACGCGACGGGGCGATTAGCGAGTACCTCATCGTTAGGACGTTGCATCACCTCGAGGTGATTTAGGTGATTTCCAGGTCCGTATTTTACTTAACCCTGATCACGAATGAACAGCTTTCAGGTTAACCAAGAAATACTGGAAGCTCATAAGGCGGCGGCGGCAATTTCTAACATTGGTCCCTATTATAAATCATTGACGAGAGACATATGTGCCATCGTCGACTTTTGATGAAGACCTGCCAAATGTTTGGTTTGACATCAAAAGATGCACTTTCTGGCAAACATCTTATGCATCCCAGCTCATTCAGTAAAGCTTAAAAATATCGTAGAAAAAATTACGCTTGGCCTCAATAAAACCTGAACCGGAAATTTCCACATGCTTATTTCAGTTGTCAAGAGACAAACGAAACATAAAAATTACATTAATTGGTTCCAATCGAACGATGACGGATTAAACCCGATATTTCTGGAACTCCATGTTGTCATGGACAGGCATAAATCAAACATAATGTTTTTTTCATCATGGATAGCATGCGATGAGTTATAAAAGTAGGTCGTGATTGGTTCATTGGCATCTGCATTTCATGTCAGCCAATTGCAATATAATATGCATGCCCCTTGTCACGCATTGGTCGCTTGTGCGAGCCTTGGCATAAATATATACAATTTCTGTATTATGATTGGTGAGGCACGCTCTCGATTATTCCATATTTATACCGCAAAAACAATGCAATATAATCTAGCGCTGGGATTGGCCAGCCTGAGGCTGCTCTCAAGTATTATTTATCCAATTAAAATATAATAGAAAAATCCGAGGGTATCGGTTGGTCGGTAAGCGAGGGAAGCTCCACCTCCAGCAACTGACGTCACCACGTTGGTATTTAAATGCAGATGTGTTATTTAGTTGTTGCATCGCCCAGTGCTCTCTAGCGTACCTCTCTTTGAGCGATCTTTTCAATACCTTCAATAAGAGAGGAGTTTTTAAGCTCTCTCATCGGAACATTTCCGGAACGCAATTAGCTCTGTTGTCATGACAACGTCATGCCTGCTTCAATTCAGTTCATGAATCATCCATGGTAGGAAAGATGAAATTTCCAGTAAATGTTATAATTCATAAATTATATGTTCATAGATAATTAATACTCGTATCGAATTAGTGCAATTCTTGTAAGTTGAGTAGGGAAGTTTGAGATACTTAAATGTTCGGAGCATTTCCCGTAGATTTATTTTGTTCCATAGGAATGCTCCAATAGTTTCGTTTCATACCCAGATGATTGCTATACAGGCTGCATGTTCGCAATATTCCATTACTACCTCCTATATAAAATCAAATATAATTGATATACTTGATGTCGATGAAAAATTTTTAGAAACTTTTTATTAACTTATCTAATAGTTAGCAGTAGAAATGACATCATGAATTAATAGTAGAAATGACATCATTTAATAAATTCTTATTAATCACGTCATAAAATGCTATATACGCAGTTTAAAAATATAACGGTATAGTTAGAAGGTTAAAGTTTTTTGTTGTTGGGCCAAATGTTGAATTCCGAAGAATGTCTAATTTCACCCATATATAAATAAGATAATATTTTTTGTTTAACAACAACAACAAAAAAAGGCATTTTAATTCGGGCAAATCAACAATAATATACACAGTCCGGATGTGTTAGATTCCGTCGTACTTTGTGGAGATCTTCTTTGGATGGAGTAGCGGATGCAAACAAGAATATCGGATTTTCGACAGTTTACGTAAACCGATTTAACATTTTGGGGTTAATGAAAAAAAGTACTTCTGCATTCAACGATAAATTTCACGAGAAAATTACAAATCCTAATTATATTGAGGTAAAGGAAAATAATTTAGTCTTGATATTAAACAATATCATACTTAATGATCTCACAGATACAACATGGTATGGTGAATAACTATTTTAAGAACAAAAGAAATGTAAATCCCGGATGAAAGGTTAAGGTTGGATTAACAAACAAATCATAATTCATATACCTGCAGTGAAGCAGACTTGGTTCACCCTTGGAAAACAAATAATTCACTGACAACTGTCTTACTTTGTTGATACTCTTTCCAATTCTTATGAATATTTATATGCACTTCTGCACTACATGGAACGGTTGGGCCTAACGCAGTTAGGAAGTTCCTAACGCAACTTATTCATAATAAACGTCAGCAAAAAGAGCTCAGAGGGTAAATAAAAAATTTCACACTCGTATTCGGCGCAAACACATTCTCCATGACTGCTGAGCTTGCCATGGAAGACTGATCCTGAATTTAATTAGAGGACACACATGCAGAATTCAAAAGAGGACAAGCATAAAGAATTAGAAAAATTAAGAGAAGCATGGTACTCAACATAAAAACTCAAAAACCGTTTATGCTGAAGATATTTCCTTCTATGCTCAGTACAAAGACGAAACAACCGAATGATCCTCCAATAATGTCGCTATCCTTATGGAACCTTAATTCTGGGAATACTTTTAAAAGATTCCAGCAAGTTTATTCGATATTAATAACACTCGAGAAGAGCTGGTGCAAATACTGTAATGAATAGTAGAGATAATATATTTGAATTTGAACAATTGGGAGAATAGCTTGTTAGGAACATATAATGAGTGCATGAGTTCATCGATAAATTAGAATGCGCATTCGCTGCGAAATTTTTTGCCTTGAATGATTCTAAGAAACATGAAGCACGAATGGCTTTAAGAAAAAGATGGCGCGAATGGTTTTATGGAACAGGTGGCACCGATGGTTTATAGAAATAGGTTACACGAATGGTTGTAGCAAAAAGGTAGCAGGAATGGTTTTAGGAAACGGGTAGCATGAATCATTGTAGTAAAAAAAGTAACAGGAATGGTTTTTGGAAAAGGGTAGCATGAATGATTGTAGTAAAAAGGTAGAACGAATGGTTTCAATAAACAGGTAACAGGAATGGTTGTTAGAAACAGGTAGCAGTAATGATTGTAAGGAACAGGTAACAGGAATGGTTGTAAGACACAGGTAGCTGGAATCATTACGGAAACTTGCGGCTATCTGTCTTAATTATAGGGGAAGAAAGGCAACATTAAAAGGATCGTAAGGCCGCTTGACGAGCGAGCCCTTATGAAGCATGCTTCCAAATTTGAATTTTTACTACAAGCTTCCATTTGAGTTTTACACCAGTGGTTGTTATGGCAAATTTTTGATAGCCCTCGTATGTCGTTACGATTCATTACTTTCGAAGGAATGCGTAACGACGAAGGTCTGCTCATATTGGGACGCAGCGAAAGCAACGCGGCCTACACTAGCACATACACACGAAATATTCAGAGATGGTGCTTGCCGTCCACATGTTTGAATTTGTTTCTTGCATCAATCACGATCAGATGCTTTGTGCACGTGATATATTTGATAACAAAAACTGTTCAGCGACTTTAATAGCGGATCATTATCCCTAATTAGAGCGAATAGTTGGAGAAATGCAGTACTAGCGTAACTTTTTCAAATTCGAATGAGAATTCAATGATTCACACATGTTACAATTATCAATAATTATAATTATTCGAAGACTGGGAACCTCTCCTGATCAGAGAGAAAACACCATTACCCTTGCATCGTGATAAAGTCACCACGTCTTTGCTTGAAGAAAATGGTTGGGAAAACGAATGTTATAAAAAGTGCAATAAACGAGAAGCAGCAAGAAGCCAACCAACTTGAAAAAACACAGAAAATCTCCCTGCTTGCCGCCACGTTGAAACTTATGAGCCACTGATGGGTACACTTATGCATCAGAGTAATTAAAAAGATCCGACATGAAATAGTCGGATTTAATCATTGGTAAAACAACGTTATGTTCTACACTCGAGAGAATGTAGCAAAATCAGAGTCTTGCAGATTAATCAAATTCTTGAATAAGCATTTTCTACTCAAGTTCGATGCCATCGGATCGTCGGATCAATTAATCTGAAACTACTAAAAAAACTGACTGTCAACACAAACGAGTTAGTTATTTCTTGCGAGAGCAAGACGACAGCACAATGAGCTAAGAATGGCTATAGCTGTAGCAAGGCTAGCTCAATTCAATTATGAAGAACAAGCTGCTTGCCAGACCTATGCGTCAGAAGTGAGCTATAGACCGTGTTCTGCAAGCCTACACAAATGAACTCTGCAATAATGCTATTAAGCAGCGAAGTAAAGAACGACTTTAGCACTCTATACCTTCAGGTCTCTTTGAAATTTGCGGCCACATTCAACTTGTTTCAATTTTAATTAAAATAATTCCCAATCAGGTGAACAGAAAAGTTAGGATGGAACTGAAGCACTTGCAAGTACCTATTCTAATATAGATTTCCATATTCCGAGAACTGAAATTAAGGAATATTAAAACTACTCCTCCATTCCACTATTCCATTGACGGTTTATGACCAGCGATAATGGAGTCCCTCCATATTATATGATCATTGCCTTTTCCATCAAATGTTTGTTTTTGTTATAAAAAGGCAATTTTACGACTATTGCGTCGTAGGTAGAATAATCTAATCTATTCACATCATTATTTCACTGCAATAATTCTTCACAAACTCATTTAATCATTTTTAATTCAGATATTTCCTATATTTGGTAATTATGGAAGCAAAGTTTTTTCGAGCAATTTTTAGGAAAACCCATTACTGGGATAGCGTATCATAAGGCTGCAGTCAGATGTGGTTATAATATATTTTGCTCAATTTAATATACTATAGAAACCTACAATTTCTCACAAATACCTATGAGTGGGTAAACTGTATCTTCTATCAAGGTGTGTTGGAATTTTTTTCAAGGCTACAGTGTTTCTATGGACATGAATTTTGAAAGTCCGATATATACATACCTATGCACCAAATTATTCGTTTGTTTTAATTAGATTCGCGACCCTTATTAGTTAGACTCCCCGGAATTAATGGTGTGGTAGTGACCACACCATTAATCATCATTCTTTTATTATCTTTAATCAAAAAATTTATCATTATTCATAATATTGAATTTAACATTCAGGTAATCTGACGCGTAGAATAACTACTGGACAGCGATTTTTTATGTAAGATTTATTTGCTTGAGTGCCTCATCAAATTATCAATAAATTATAAGAGTAGTTACATGACCGAGCGCATGGCGCCATTTTCCATAAACAGCTTAAATCATAGACCACCACAACCATTTACCCCGAATCTTGTCCAACAAAA